>NW_016158462.1:119240-125390 GCF_001687245.7 Rhagoletis zephyria
TCTTTCATTTCATTGTTTTATTGTTTCTTTGTTTAAACTTATTTTCCAAGTTGATTATCGAATAACCTGAGCGGGGACAAATATCTTTCTATGGAGTAGGTATAATATATCAAATACCGTTCCCAACAGGCAACAAAACGGCTTACAATAATACAAAACAGCTTTGTTGATGGTTTTTTATTATTTGGATCCTATAATGCTGGTTATCAATTACAGCGGACAACACTGATTTTGGTGCGGCAAATGTTAAATCTGTTTTTGATAGACTTTTTTGAGCTGATTACGAATCCGTAATTATAAAGATTCCATCACGTACAGATTTTGAGAAAATCGTGGTCAAAGTGTCAAAAAATCGGTTTTTTTTCAATATTTGAGAAGCACGAGCAACGAGTAAAAATGTTGTAGAACCTTCCACTTAGGCTTAACTTAAAGCTAGAACCCTAGGCTACTGCCCCTGAAAATACCATCCCTGCACATTTACTTGATGGCCATTTATAGTCATTTGTTGAATAATAAAAAAAATGCTGGCAAATTGTGCTATTGAAAAAAAAATGCTGCCAAAATCAGTTTTTGCTGTTCAATAAACGACTATAAGTGATCTTAGGGTCAAGACGAAGAGATGGTATTTTTAGGTATTGTAGTCGAAAGTTCAAGCCTTAATTTAAGCTTAAGTGGAAGGTTCTATTACCTTTTTTTAATTGCGGCAGGGACTCAAACTTCGCCAAAAGTCAAATTTTACTGCTCAATAAATGACTATAAGTGACCATAAATTCAATGTGCAGGAATGGTATTTTCAAGGATAGTAGTCGAGGGTTCTTGCTTTAATCTAAGCCTAAGTGGAAGTTCTATCACCTTTTTACTCTTTGCTAGAGCTTCTCAAATATTGCAAAAGCCCGATTTTTTGACACTTTGACCTCGATTTTCTCAAAACCTGTACGTGTTGGATCCTTTGTACTTACGGATTCGTAATCAGCACAAAAAAGTCTATCAAAAATAGCTTTAACATTTGTCGCACCAACATTTTTTTCATTTTTGTTGGCCTGTGTTATCGTTTTTACCACCAAAATTTAAAAAGGTGGACAAAAAATAGCACTTTATTGCGAAATTACCCATGTATAAAAAAACGGTGCCGTGATATAACTCCAAGCGGCATAACTCAAATTTTAAAATTTGGGATTATGTCACTCCATGTGACTGTAGTGACATAAACGCAATTTTTTTCACTTGGGTTATGTCACATATTTCCAAACGAAAACGCGAAAAAATTCCAATCCTTCATGTAATTTTGCAAACCATAATAATTTGAAATGTGCACGAGTAATGATAAAATGTTTATCAAAACACTGTCATAGAAGCTGGCTTTGCCATTATTACAACATACATATCGTCGTTTAAAGTACAAAACCGCGTAACGTCATTCTGCAAAACCGAGCAACAGACATTTGCTGCCAAAATTTGGATTTGCTCACACAAGCTCTTGGCTCAATCCTTATCCATTCGTCCTGAAATATACAAGCCAGAAATGCGACTGCTTTATAAAAAAGAGAACCATTTTGAAATATGAGTGTTTTTACTCTATAGAAAATAATTTATGCTACCTCACATACGCGGTTTTGCATTATCTTGATACGCGATTTTGTACTTTAAACGACGATATGTATAACTGAGAATCATTGCTTACTAAATTCCACGTTTGCTGAGGTTTCACGATGCGGATACAAGCAATTGTTTATTATGTGTACCCTTACTAAGTAGAATTTTGAAAGGGGCGGAAGTATTTTTGCGCAAACTTCTTTCTACGTAGGCCACGCTTAGGGATCATAACCTTTACTAAGTAGAATTCTCCTTTCTGTGTTACCGGAAAAGAGGGGCGAAAGTATTTTTGCGCAGGACTTCTTTCTACGAATGCGGCCTTCGGGCGCGTAGGAGTTATATTCCTTATAATAATAATAATAATAATAATAATAATAATAATAATAATAATAATAATAATATAATAGATTGGCGCTTACACATATGTTAGTGTTTGGCCGAGCTTCTCCTCCGACTTGTGGCGATACATATATGTGATCATAAGTGGGCGGTGCCACGCCCATTTTCCAAAATTTTATCATAAACGTATTTCTTGGTTAAGAATTGTTGGAAGCATCAATTTTGAATAAATTAGCTTTGATATTTACTGATTTATCGAAGATTTCGTATTTCTCCAAATTATCGTTATATGGGATGTGGGCGTGGTTATTGTCCGATTTTAAAAATTTTCGGCCATTTTGTATGTTGTGCGAAGGCCAACTGTGCCAAGTTTGGAAGAAATTGGTGCAGCGGTTACCAAGATATACACATGTAACCATAAGTGGGCGGCGTGGCTACGCCCATTTTCCAAAAAATTATAATATTCTTATTTTTCGTTTGAAAATTATTGTAAATATCAATTTTTAGTGAATTATCTTAGTAGTTACTAAAATATCGCAGTTCTCGTATTTCTGGAAATTACCGTTATATGGGAAGTGGGCGTGGATACAGTCCTATTTCGCCCATTTACAATACCAACCTACCTTGAATAAATGGAAACCTGCATACCAAATTTCGTTGAGATATCTCAATTTTTGTTCGAGTTATCGTGTACACGGACAGACGGACGGACAGACAGACATGGCTAAATCGACTTCTCTATTAATTCTGAACATTTATGTATACATTTGTATATATCTATCTCGATTCGTTTTGGCTGTTACAAACAACCGTTATGTGAACAAAATTAATATACCCTTGTGCATTCTATTTTTGCCTGAAAATTTTTATCAGCATAAGCGTGGATTTCTATTATAATAGTGTTCCGCCGTGATATTAACATTAGTTGTTTTGCTTATCTAAGTGTTGCAGTTCAGAAGCGCAAGAGGATATTGATCGAATAACATAAGAAATAACTTAATAAAAGCAATTATTTTGTGTTTTTAATTGAATTTATCGTTGCACCGGAATCCGGAATCTCATCCAGTTTTTATGAAAAAACCCTGAAAATAAGATAGTCACCAATGTCTGTGTATGCTTAAGGAGTTTCAATGATTGTCTTTATATGTATTATACCGTGCGACAAAAACCAAAAAATTTTAAAACACGAAAAAATCAATATATTCACAAAACTAGATGCCAAATATAGTATAACTGCGTTTTTAATTTTTCTCTCTGACGTCAGGATTTTTTTTAAGGACTTTGAAATTTCTGGGATATGATTGAATAAAAAAATTAGGTAAAAGATATAGTGCATTGTAGAGTAACAATATGGGTATCAATTAAAAGGAAAAATTCTGTAGAATTAAAAGCAAAAATATATTTTTTGGTGCACCAGGACGAATAAGTGTTGAAAATAAAACTTTATCCTTGAATATCCTTTAAAATTTTCAATATTTATTTTTGAAAAAAATATATATCAAAGACTAATATGTAAACTACCACATCCTCGAATTTCGTCCTTCTACCTTTATTAGTTTTAGATAAAAAAAATTTACACTTCTCTTATAAGGTATTGATAGTTACAATATACATAAATGAAGATACTGGAATCATTACAGTGTACAACACTCGGCTGGGTATTGGACCAAACCAATTTTTTAAGAGATTGAGTCATAGGTAAAAAAGTAATTTCTCCGTTTTTCGAATTTAGCCTCCGAAATCGAGATATGGGCCTTCGAAGTTCCAAATAGGGCCTTTGGTAAAAAATTATTTTTTATTATTATATGAAAATAACTAAAAAACTAAAAATATAGACGTAGTACGCCTATTGCTCTTATTCAAATGGTATATAAGCTTATTTTGAGCAAACTTATATTACAGGTGATATAAGGTCGGGTCTTCGAAAAATTCAGAACCTTGCATTTCAAACAATTTTTAACTGATTTTTAAAAAATTGGTATCGTTGTAAACGTAATTAAACCTCCTTTCTTCTGATATGCATATTTGAATACTCCGTAAATAAAAATTTGAGAAAAACACTTAAAAGGAAAAAATACCTCTTTTTTATAAAAAAATATTTTAAACAAAAAAATTACAAACCGATTTTTAAAAAATTGGTATCGTTGTAAAGGCGATTAAACCCCTTTCTGGTATGCACATTTGTATACTTCGTATATACAAATTTGAGAAAAAACACTTAAAATCAAAAAATACCTTTTACTTTTATGAAAAAAAATATTTTAAACCAAAAAAATTACTAACCGATTTTTAAAAAATTGATATCGTTGGAAACGCAATCAACCTCTTATCTTCTGATATGCGTATTTGTATACTTCGTATATAAAAATTTCAGAAAAAAACACTTTATTTATAAAAATATTACAATCCCATTTTTGAAAAATTGGTATCGTTGTAAAGGATACCAGAAAACTTGTTGTTTCTTAAACCCAAAAATTTCTATTTACATACACAAAAAAAAATTAATTAAAATAATGTTTTCCCTCTATATAAACTTCCGCCCCCTAAATGAAAGGCTGGCTACGCCCTCGTATACAAAACAATTAAAGTACTTAAACCGTACATCATACGTTCAGTTTGTTCTTTTAGAACGCATACGTGGTTCCATAATATTGATTCCAATATCTTCATTTATGTATATTGTAACTGTCAATATCTTATCAAGAGAAGTGTAATTTTTTTTTATCTAAAACTAATAAAGTTAGAAGGACGACATTCGAAGATGTGGTAGTTAACATATTAGTCTTGACATATATATATTTTTTTAATAAATATTGAAAATTTCCAAGGATATTCAAGGATAAAGTTTTAAAAGGACATTTTCATTACTTATTCGTCCTGGTGCACCCAAAAATTATTATTTTTTCTATTCTACAGAATTTTTCCTTTTAATTTATGCCCATATTGTTATTCTACAATGCACCGAATCTGTTGAATAATTTTTATATTCAATCATATTCTTGAAATTTCAAAGTCCTTTAAAAAAAAAATCCTGACGTCATAGAGATAAACTAAAAACGCAGTTTTACTATATTTGGCCTCCAGTTTTGTGAATATATTGATTTTTTCGTGTGTAAAATTGACTCGCACGGTGTTATATTAGCTTATCTGATAAATGAGTTTCAAAGTAATATGCAAATATATAAAAAGCATGCATTTAATGTTAAAAATCAGTACAACGCTTATCGGTTAATATATGTACTTTTTTCTAACAGTTTATAAACTTATTTATTCCTTTAGCATACTTAAAAAAAAGTGACATTCTGGAAAGTATTTTACAAAAATGCAAAAATAAGAAAAAAAAATTTTAATTTTTCAAGAGCCTGAAAGTAGTTTCGCATTCTGCACAAATTTTCACGTCAGTAAACGATTTAAGAGGAAACACTTTTCAATTAGAAAAATATATAAAAAATACCTGCCATGTACACTTTGTTTGGTAATGACCCACATACATGGGCGTAGCAAGAACGAAATTTAGGGTGGGGCTCTATACAAAAAAAATGTTTTCAAAACTAATAACTTACTAGAAAATTGTTTATTATAGCTTAAAATTATTGTAAACAATAGAGGAATGTTGTACAAAAGCACAAACAAAATTCACAAAAGTTTATATAAAGCTATTCGTTGATTTTGATAGTTAACTTTTTACTGCGCATGTTTTTTACGAGGAGGAAGCATCGAAAGCCTAACCCCATAAGTGTGAGACTTTAACCTAAACTAACCCTGGCATTCAGTAAGCGGTCTCTAGTCACTAATAGTGCCTTTTGGTGGTGAACTTGGATTTTGAGACTATTTGGTTTCAGTACGCTGTCTCACGTCTCTAGTCTCAAAAAAAGTCACTAATTTGTCAGCTGGCTAAGAGCAGGTCTCAAAAATAAATACATAAAACTAAAGTTAATTGCTTTCCATTTTATTAAAAAAAGGCGCGAATATGAAGCGAGGAAATTTGTTCAATAGGAATTCCGTTAGAAAATAAACCAAAATGCTTTAATATCAGACAAATCCATTGAAAAAAAAATTAATTTTTTTTTAACATTAAACAAAATTTTTTCAAATTATTGTTTCTTTTCCACAATAAATTTTCATTAAAAAACGGCCTCGACCTCAATAAAAATTGTTGAATATAATTGTTATAAAGCCGTAAAATAACAAAAACAAATAACTTAAGGACGAGCACAC
>NW_016158462.1:125473-131907 GCF_001687245.7 Rhagoletis zephyria
AAATTGTTGAATATAATTGTTATAGCCGTAAAATAACAAAAACAAATAACTTAAGGACGAGCACACCTAAAAAAAAGTTAAACATTCTAAAAATAGAATTATTAACAAAAAGACCAACAAAACCAATAGCTGCGCTTGATTGTGTTGGCTTAGCATACGAGAAAGTTGGAAAAAAGCAACGATAATTTACAAGGTTAACTTAGCACAGAGCGTAGGCAACTGGCTGAGTCAGTGGGATCGTCGATTCGAATCCTACTGAAAGAAGTCTGATGAGGAAATGTGGTGATTTCCGAAATAGCTATCACTTCTACCATTTTTTCAAATTATTGTTGCTTTTCCACAATAAATTTTCATTAAAAAACGGCCTCCAGCTCAATAAAAATTGTTGAATATAAAAACAAATAATTAAACTCTAAAGATTAAATATTAAAAAAAAAATACATAAAACTGATAAAAAAAATACTAATACAGCCTAATGCTTTGACCATTCGGCCATTGCGACTCTTCGGGCGGCGCGGCAAAAGGCATACATACATAAACGTTATCAGTTGACTGAAAAATGTTTTCACCACNTAATTTTTTTTTAACATTAAACAAAATTTTTTCAAATTATTGTTTCTTTTCCACAATAAATTTTCATTAAAAAACGGCCTCGAGCTCAATAAAAATTGTTGAATATAATTGTTATAAGGCCAAAAAAATAACAAAAACAAATAACTTAAGGACGAGCACACCTAAAAGTTAAACATTCTAAAAATAGAATTATTAGCAAAAACCAACAATACCAACAACCACATGATCAAGTGAATTGCAGCGGAATAGCTGCGCTTGATTGTGTTGGCATAACAAAAATGAAAATAGTGGAAAAAAGCAAACGATAATTTACAAGGCGTACTTAGCACGGTGCATAGGCAACTGGCTGAGTCAGTGGGATCGTCGGTTCGAATCCTACTGAAAGAAGTCTGATGAGGAAATGTGGTGATTTCCGAAATAGCTATCACTTCTACCATTTTTTCAAATTATTGTTGCTTTTCCACAATAAATTTTCATTTAAAAAACGGCCTCGAGCTCAATATAAATTGTTGAATATAATTGTTATAAGGCCAAAAAAATAACAAAAACAAATAACTTAAGGACGAGCACACCTAAAAGTTAAACATTCTAAAAATAGAATTATTAGCAAAAACCAACAATACCAACAACCACATGATCAAGTGAATTGCAGCGGAATAGCTGCGCTTGATTGTGTTGGCATAACAAAAATGAAAATAGTGGAAAAAAGCAAACGATAATTTACAAGGCGTACTTAGCACGGTGCATAGGCAACTGGCTGAGTCAGTGGGATCGTCGGTTCGAATCCTACTGAAAGAAGTCTGATGAGGAAATGTGGTGATTTCCGAAATAGCTATCACTTCTATCATTTTTTCAAATTATTGTTGCTTTTCCACAATAAGTTTTCATTAAAAAACGGCCTCCAGCTCAATAAAAATTGTTGAATATAAAAACAAATAATTAAACTCTAAAGATTAAATATTAAAAAAAAAATACATAAAACTGATAAAAAAAATACTAAATAATAATAAAAAATATCTACGCCCGAGGAGTACTCGAACCCGGACCCTCTCGACTCGATTAATTTTTATATTTGCATTAAAATCTAAAGATTAAATATAAACAAAATAAATAAAACTAATAAAAAAAACCAAATAAAAATAAAATATAAAAAATCATCTACGCCCGAGGAGTACTCGAACCCGGACCCTCTCGACCGGCAGCCTAATGCTTTGACCATTCGGCCATTGCGACTCTTCGGGCGGCGCGGCAAAAGGCATACATACATAAACGTTATCAGTTGACTGAAAAATGTTTTCACCACACCATTTTGGTCAACTTTTTGTGACTCTCCTACTGAATAGCCAAATCATCTCAAATCACAAAAATAGTCACTAATTTCTAGTCTCAAATTTAGTGACTTGAGATGAGACTGAATTACTGAATCCCAGGGTAAACCTCCTACCGTCATGTACCGTTCCCCTCCCGGTACCACCGTCAAGGATTTCGTCGGGATTATAACACTGTGTGACTGCTAAAGTTACAGATCTATTGAAAAACAAAAAATATGCATACTTCGAATTTTGAATACCCTCTCAAACAGGAGTTAAGGTCTAAAAACGAGCTTCTCATAGGTTGAGTCTTATAATTGGTCGTAACCGAATTTCTGTTTATCCGTTGAAAAATATTTACAGTGCGTACACGGTACCCGCAAGTCTCTAAAGCAAAACATTGTAACCTTTATAAATGCAACATCAAAACAATTTAACCTCAATACCTACAAAATTCTTTGTTTATGCATGCCACGCACACAAAATTTGAATTGTTTGCCTTTCTTTGACTTACTGGAATCTGGAAAAACTAAAAAGTAGTGTTTTCGTTAAAGTGTCGTGTGATGGATTTAAAGTAAACAAATCCACTGTGCAAAATTCAAGCAAGAGTAAACATAAAAAATATGGAAGCCGGACTTGAGAAACAGCAAACTTTAAAACAGTGCTAGTACCTAAAAAAGATTTACACAAGTGGTTTTGTTTTAAAAGAAAGTATAATGTTCATAGTTGTCCAATTTGTGAAAGCTAAAGTCCGCAAGTTACATAAAAATAACCAACTAAATCTTTTACCAGACAAGACATAAGATCTGCTTCAGTAGCAAAACGAAGTAAATTTGAAGAATTTTTCCTCTTCACTCCCTGGCGGCAACAATGACCCGGTTCTATAGAGAATCTGTCCTAGAAGCTTTACAGTATAGTTGGTGGAAATTTCAAAATGGGTGGGAATCATTGTTCTACAGCAACGCAATATACATATACTTATTTCAGACGAAATACCGTAAAAGCTTGAACGCATAATAATATTGGAAAATCACATCCATTGGGCCAATCGTAACACAGGAGAGTCCAATATACTCAATGGTGCAACAGGTCGATTTAATCTGACCTATTCTCACTTGGCTTTTTTTAGTAATAACTCGACTCCAGCGCCACTTGGCAGCACGTTTTTGCAATAGTATTGCTCTTACCATGACCAATACATATGTGACCTGGTCTACGAAAAGGGAGCTTACGTGCGAAAAGTAGTTTTCTGTGAAAAAGCTGTTAAAAGTAAGCAACTCGTTTCGTCAGTTTCTCATTATCTCGTTAATTGTTCTCCNAAAATAGTAGCCAAATCGGATCATAAATAAGATTTTTAGTAATAACTCAACTACAGCGCAACTGGCGAATGGAATTGTGAAACTAAACCATCTAGAGACCCACCCAAACACACACAAAAAATTTCGTTATAATCCGTACAATCATTTAGGAGGATTTCACTTACAAACACACATACAGAAGAATGATAAATACATTCAAAGATAGCTAACAGTAGGTGCGTTTGTAGGCCTCACGCCCCCTTTTCTAATAGCCCCAATTTTCTCCATGAGTATGGGCTTGATTTCATATACATACAAATCTCCATACCAAGTTCCAGTACTCTACCATGAATACTTTCAGAGATATGCAGTATAAAATTTCGGTTTGTATGGGAGGTGCCACGCCCCCTTTACCAATAGCTCCCATTTTTCTTCATGAGTATGCGATTGATTTCATATATCTCCACACTAAGTTCCAATAATCTACCATGGACTTTTCCAGAGATATGCAGTATGAAAAATTCGGTTTGTATGGGAGGTGCAACGCCTCCTTTTTTTACAATAGCTCAAATTTTTCTCCAAGAGTATGCGATTGATTTCGTATATCTCCATACTAAGTTCCAATACTCTACCATGGACATTTCCAGAGCTATGCAGTATGAAAAATTCGGTTTGTATGGGAGGTGCCACGCCCCCTTTTCCAATAGCTCACATTTTTCTTCAGGATTATGCGATTGATTGCTTATAACTCCATACCAAGCTTCAGAACTACCATGAGCACTTCCAGAGATATCCAGTATGAACAATTCGGTTTGTATTGGAGGTGCCACACGCCCCCTTTTCCAATAGCTCAAAATTTTCTTCAGGATTATGCGATTGATTTCGTATATCTCCATACCAAGATCCAGAACTCTACCATGAACACTTTCAGAGATATGTAGCATTAGAAAGGCGGTTTGTAAGGGCGGCTCCACGCCCCTTTTTTCAATAGCTCAAATTTTTCTCCAAGAGTATGCGATTGGTTTCGTTTGTCTCCATACGAAGTTCCAGAACTCTCTCATGAACACTTCCAGAGATATGGAGTTTTAAAAAATTCGGTTTGTATTGGAAGTGCCACGCCTCCTTTACATATAGAATTTTTTTTTAGCCGTAAACCATCCTTGAACACGTGCGGCAGGTGTCTGAAGTTTCAAAATAATCGGTTCAGCCGTTCTTGAGCTTTGCGAACACTAACAAAACGGCTTTCAAAATATATATTAGTATATACATATATATTATATATCATTACTATATTTTGGCTGTATCTGTTGTTTCTGATTGCCGCGAAAAAAAAATTGCGTAGTGACGAATTCGATATATTATATGGTAGTTGCTCATAGCTATTTATATTCGAAATTACAGGAAAATTCGAAAACAGGTTCCCATAAGCTTATCTAGGCAAAAAGCTACCTACGTACAAAATTTTAATCAAATCAGACCATAGATAAGATTTTTCGAATAGACCGGTCCCTGGTCCACTTCGCGGAAAAAGGGATCCTGTATGCTTATCTAGGCAAAAAGCTACCTACGCACCAAATTTTAAGCAAATCGCACCATAAATACGATTTTTTCGAATAGATCAGACCCTGGTCCACTTCCCGGAAAAAGGATCCTATACGCTAATCTAGGCAAAAAGCTACCTACGTACCAAATTTTAAGCAAGTCGGACCATAAATACGATTTTTTTCGAATAGATCGGTCCCTGGTCCACTGCACGGAAATAAAAGGATCCTACATATATGCTAATCTAGCTAAAAGCAAATTTTAAGCAAATCGGACCGTAATAAGATTTTTTTCGAATAGATCGGTCCCTGGTCCACCTACCGGAAAAAAGTAACATTTTTTTGGCCTAAAACATGGTGGTTGCTGAAGGCTATTTTTATACAAAATTTCATGAAAGCCGGACCAGCCGTTCGCGAGATTACCTGTTACAAAAAAAGGGACTTCTCTTTATATAATTAGTATCTAGTAGTAGTAATCTGCATGAATATGTATATACATATAACACTCGCAGTACTGACTGAAAAGGAAGTACATACATTATCCTACTGACGTGCGAAATCAGCAAAAAAGATAGGATTTATAAATATTTTCATCAAACAAGCATCAGGTCAAGCAACGACTGGTATCAATACCACTATTATTTAGTTGATAGACCTCCTTATTCTTCGCAGCAAGAATAGCCCGTTCATTGAGCCAATCGTGATTCCTAAAATTAATTTTCTTAATAAAGAAACATTCTTTCGATCAGTTCTCCTTTCGATGTTTCTAATTTACAAAAATTATCAGGCCATAAAATTCGTCTTAATCTCTTATTGACTGGCAGCTTTGCGTTCCCAATGTCCAGTTATTGTCGCGCGAATACTTCAGCTGCAGTGTATGTATGTTCGTCTTGTCGCAATGTTGACTATTTCAGGCAAGCATTTATCTCTCGTGTTAATCGAGAAACTACAGACAATGTTTTCGTAAAATCTCCTGCGAGCAATATCCCGAATGGTTGAACGTTTCCACGCAAATCCCGTAACAATGGATCAAAAGCCTCAAACAATTTTTTATGTGCCATGGTGCACTCATCCCAAACAATGAATTTAATTTGTTGGTAAACTTTTTTCATACCGGATGCTCTGGAAATATTGCACGTGGGAGTTTCGATGATTTATATGTTCAATGGCAGCTAAAGAGCTGATTTGGCAATGTTTCCACCTGGTAATAATGTCGCAGCAATACCAGACGAAGCGATAGCTAAGGTAATGTAGTTTTTTGATCGAACCGTTGCCAGAATCCATCTGATAAGGAATATTTTGCTAGTTCCTCCTGGCGCATCCAAGAAAATGGTCCCCCAACTCCGTCATTTATCATTTGCATATTCTTCTTCTACTTTGGCTTTGTAACCACCTAAGCCATTTTGGCCGAGCTCCACAAAGAACGCCAGTAATTTCTCTCTGTGGCAACTTGGTCTCTCCATTGCCATGGGTGCTTCCTATTCGTCTGCTACCACCCTCGGCTTGCGAGTTGAATTCTTTTACACCTGAAACTTCGGTTCCTATTGAACGACATGTCTAAGCCAGCGGAGCCGCTCTATATTCGTTCGCTGCACTATATACATTTAGTTGTAAAGCTCATACATTCCATCGTCTACGGTAACATCGTCGCCCATGCGTAGAAGCCTTTAAATCTTCCGTAAGATCTTTCTCTCGAATACTCCAAGAGCCGC
>NW_016158463.1:0-9540 GCF_001687245.7 Rhagoletis zephyria
TCTCACAGGGGCGGTTTCGGTTTAGGAAACGAGTTATCTGAGTGTTTATGGCGTTAAGCGCAGTTGTTGTGCTATGCAATTTACGGAATNAAGGCCTCTAGTGTCTTCGCTATAGGGGAAAGGAGGGTTATCGGGCGGTAAGACTCTCCTTTGTTGACTGGTTTCCCTGGTTTGAGCAGTGGGACCACTCTCCCCATCTTCCAGATGTTTGGAATGACGAGAGTGGCCATAGACAGGTTGAGGACCTCCGTTAGGTATGCTACTCCCGCAGGACCCAAATTTTTCAGCATCAACATGCATATTCCGTCGGGTCCAATGGCTTTGGAGGCTTTCGCCTTCCCGATGGCTACCCTTACCTCACCGCTGGTGAAAACAAGAGGCGCACTGGGTTTTGGCATTTTGTGCAGCCTTCTGGTCACTCGACGTTTGGCTTTATCCACCGGAGGATGCAGAATGAAATGCCGGATAAAATAGCTCGCGCATCGCTCCGGGTCCGACGAAGTTAAATCACTCGACTTGCTTATAGAAAAAGATGCTTTTAATTACAAATTTAAGTTTTTGCTTAATTAATTCGCGCACGAGCACTGCATTTGCGTCTATCAAAAAACGAATAGGAAAATTATTAGTTTGTTCCAGTATTCTTCGTGTCAAAACCTGTGGAACTGTCAAACTACAATGTTACCCTCTCAAGTGAGAGTAAAAGGGGAATATTTACAGAAGTGTACGGGAAAGCAAAAAGCACTATCTCCTGCACAAACGTCTGTCGGTTTGTTTACATGTCATTGGTAGAACACTGATTTGACTGAAAATCAGTAAATAATTATTAAAAACTATACAATTAAGAACAATTGCGTACATATTCAAATATTTCGTTGTTTACTTCCATCTTTTATCGCACCGCGTTCTGTGTTTGTTTACAAATGCAAGCCTGCCTATCGTTTGACACTTTTCATGAACTTGCAGGAAGAAAAACTTCGGGCAAAATCCTGTAAATTCTGACTGGGAAGAGTTGCTCTCTTACTCGCTCAAAATTGTTCCCAGGGAGAGAAATTCTTGCGTACGGGAACGACTTCCTGTAATTTCAAACTATTTCTTACTATGTCCTAGTGTACTGGAACAAACTATATGTTGTGTCAAATGCCAATATGTGTATACAGGGAGTGCTCTTGCTAGCGAATAGTGCATCGTTGCCAACAACCTAATTACAAAANGTCTATCAAAAAACGAATAGGAAAATTATTAGTTTGTTCCAGTATTCTACGTGTCAAAACCTGTGGAACTGTCAAACTACAATGTTACCCTCTCAAGTGAGAGTAAAAGGGGAATATTTACAGAAGTGTACGGGAAAGCAAAAAGCACTATCTCCTGCACAAACGTCTGTCGGTTTGTTTACATGTCATTGGTAGAACACTGATTTGACTGAAAATCAGTAAATAATTATTAAAAACTATACAATTAAGAACAATTGCGTACATATTCAAATATTTCGTTGTTTACTTCCATCTTTTATCGCACCGCGTTCTGTGTTTGTTTACAAATGCAAGCCTGCCTATCGTTTGACACTTTTCATGAACTTGCAGGAAGAAAAACTTCGGGCAAAATCCTGTAAATTCTGACTGGGAAGAGTTGCTCTCTTACTCGCTCAAAATTGTTCCCAGGGAGAGAAATTCTTGCGTACGGGAACGACTTCCTGTAATTTCAAACTATTTCTTACTATGTCCTAGTGTACTGGAACAAACTATATGTTGTGTCAAATGCCAATATGTGTATACAGGGAGTGCTCTTGCTAGCGACTAGTGCATCGTTGCCAACAACCTAATTACAACATTCAATAATAATGACATAGAGTGTGCACTAAATATAATTCCAATGCAATGTATGCAATTTAATAGATACAAATTCAAAAGTATTCGAAAGACACAATGGAAAGGTAAAAATCATATTAGGTAGATGGCTTAGTACTGATTCAAAGGTAAGCATAATAGAAAATGCTATAAATTCAACAGATACAAATTCAGGTTTAAAGTACACTATGTAGGCTAACTACAATTACTGCAGTGCTCGTGTGGACATCCTACCGGCCCTGGCCGTGTTAAGCGGCTAGTGCCTTCTCTAGCTCCTGCAGTGCCCTCATTGCCTCGCGAACTAAGATGCCGACGACTTTGCCAAGATAGCTGGCAGTTTGCAGTCCACGAGCCGTACGTCGAACGGTACATATTTCCGTGCCGTCTCGATCGTATGGTGTCTGAAGGATGCGGCGATGGTCGCTGCGGATGAGGATTTCCCGCGTTGGGTGGCGGTTGCGCGATGCTTCGTAGCTTGGCAACAATCGTACGGAGATAGACGTGCATTTGCGGTGCAGAAGTGTGTGGTGCAGCCGCAAACAAACGCGGTAGGTGATGGTGGACGTGCACTCGGCGGTCGGGTGAGAAAGCGCCAGGCAGTTAGAGCAATATTTGTGCACCCTTCCCAATAAGAAGCGCTGCTGCGCATGCTCTACGAACACTGCGCATGCTCTAAGGGCATGATGACCGGCGCACTATGGGCAAACACGATTTTTCCTTCAAAATCGTAGATCTTCGGATATTCTGTACTATAGAAAAATTATAGAGAAGTTACAACAACAATAACTTAACCCTCAAAATACCGTTCAAAATGTCACTATTTTGAAATTTTGTATTTTGGCTTCCATTCCACTAAAAAAAACTATATTTAATACACCATTAGTATTGTTTCTGAAAGATTTCTCTTTATTTTATCTTAAAACCGGATTTTTTGGGCATTGGATGCTGTACCCGAGTCGCCAGATTTGAAAAAAGAAAAGCTTCCTTTTAACTCTAATAACTCGTAAACTATCAGCTTTCACAAAAAAAATTTATATAACATAGCAGACCACTGAAGAAAATATACATAATACACAAACTGCTTCGCTGCTAACGTACATATTTACATACCAGGGATGTTACGAATATTTGCATTTTAAACACTCGCTTCAACGCATTTTTCGCGAATGTGTACATGATATTGTTGAATTGGCTTGCAAATACGCGCTGATCAGTTCAGAAATAAAATGTATTTGTGATTTGCTTTGCTGAACTGAGATGGCGTGAGTTGAGGTGACTCGAGGTAAGGTAGTTGAGCTGAGGTGAGATGAGTTGAGGTATGGTGATATGAGTTTAGGTGAAGTGAGGCGTTTGGAGTTTTTCGATCTGCCAAAAAAAAAAATAAAACTCAAAAGTTAATTTTTATTTCTGAGAGAAAAATTAGCGCTCAAGAAATTTTATTTTCGATCAAAATAATAAAACTCAAAGGGTAATCATTGTTTTTGATTAAAAAAACAAAGACTCAAAAAATAATTATTAATTCTGATCAAAAATATAACAATAATAATAATAGATTGGCGCTTACACATATGTTAGTGTTTGGCCGAGCTTCTCCTCCGATTTGTGGCGTGCGCCTTGATGTTGTCACACAAAGCGGAGGGACCTACATTTTTACGCCGACTCCGAACGGCGATTGTATTTTTATGAGAACCTGTTTTTCATGGCAGAAATACACTCGGAGGGTTGCCATTGCCTGCCGAGGGACGACCGCTGTTAAGAAAAAACTTTTTTTCTACATTTTTGCGATGTTGCTTTAGCCAGGGTTTGAACCCAGGTGCTGCGGAGTGAAAGCGCGCACTGCTTACCACTACACCACAGCGGCCGAAAATATAAAACTCATAATATAATGATTAGTTTTGATCAAAAAGAAAACAACTCGCAAAATAATTATTACGTCAGAGCAAAAAAATAACGCACGAAAAATTAGTTTTATATTTGATCAAAAAATATAACTCAATAAGTGATTGCATTTTCTGAGCAATACTCAAAATGTGATTGTTATGATTGATCGTAAGTATTAAAATCTCAAAGTAATGATTCAAAGAAATTTTTTTTATTTTATTATTTTTATATACAAATACGCAAATTGTGGTTAGCAATTGGAGAATGAAAACTGGCTTTCTGCCTTAATGTTCTTTACCAATATGATGGAACATTTACAAAACTTGAATTTGTCTCTACAAGGAGAGAATAAAAATGTTTTTGATTTGGCGCAAATTATTTTAATTTTGGTTCTAAACTACGTCTTTTTATTCATGATCTCAAAAAAAGAATATTTCATCTTTTTCCGTGCCTAGAAAAAAATATGTTACATGATTTAAAAGCTGATTTTGAAACAATATTTGCCGATTTTAAATTATTTAAATGTACGTTTGCATACTTCATAAACCCTTCTTTATGTAATATAATTGAGGATGAATTTACAATGTCCGAAGTACTATTTTTTAAAAAAAAACAAAGAAGAGTTGGAGTTCTTGGAATTAAAAGAAGATAAGGCACTGGAAATGCTACATAAAGATTTTCCGTTGCATGAATACCGGCAACAAGTACCAGAATTAAAATATCCACTGTTGAAAACAGCTGCGTGCGGTATATTTTCAATTTTTGGTACAACGCTAGGCCGACCGATTTCGGCCGAACAATTTGACCGTCCGAACTGATGCGCACACTTAACCAGATTATTTGCCGACCGTATTTGTACGCACAAATCTAGCTTTCATTTCAATTTTGTAAGCAGTGAAATATTTAATTGACATACTCTAAACATGTGATTTTATAGGTAATTTTTTTGTTTTGCATCCAATAAGTTAATCTTTCGCAGACCATTTTGTACTTTTCACCTGACATCGGACGAGACAAACAGTTTTGAATTTATCGTCACTGACGGACGTCAACGGCCGATGTCGGTTCGGTTGTCGGTTTATGTGTGACAGCGCTCATATAATCACAAGTGTTAATTCATATCGCCCGCATATAGCCGATATTGGCCGAGCACAATTCGGCCGATGTCGGCTGCAGGGTGCGCGTAGCGTAGTTGTGTCTTTGTACTATAAAATAAATTTCGTAAAGTCAAAAATTAGTTGCATTCGCGTACCTGATAATTATTGAAAGTTACAGAGACTATCAGCTTTTTGTGTTCGCGTATGCAACAAACTTGCAAAGTTGGGAAATTGAGAGAGCAAAATGACCTTTAATTTTGAGGGAAAGCTGCTGGTTTCTGCTGAAAAATTTTTAGCCAAAAGCAATTGGCCAACAAAAAAACAGTTGAGCAAAAACAGCTAATCAAAAACAGCTGGTTGGAATTTACGCAAATCCTTAAATTGAGTTTGATGGTTTGGAAGTTAAAATAGTATAATGCGACTAATTAAACTTGTAATAAGTAATTAATTATTCATTTAGCAAGTGGACTGTGTCAGGATAAGACTTCGGAATTTGTTTTCTTAAGTTTTCAATTGTATACTTTTGAATGTAAACAAACTCTCTATCAGCTGTTCGTCTAACATGCAAGCAAAATGTATTCAACAAAGTGTGATTAAAAATAAAGTTTTTGCTTTTGCTGTTTTCTTTTTTTGTGGCTCTTTGTAGCATTTAGAATTTACATGTGGCTCTTTTCGGCCTCGACCTTGCCCACTCCTGATATATTACTATGGAAAAACTTTCTACGATTACTATTTACGTCAACATGAGAAAAAGCACATTCAAAGCGTGTTGTTATTACAGTTTAATGGAAGATTTCTTTTTTTTCCAATCTGGCGTCTCGGGTACAACATTCAGTGCCCCAAAAATCGGGTCTTAAGATAAAATAAAGATAAATCTTTCAAAAACAATGCTAATGATGTATTAAATACATATAATGTTTTCTTGTAGAATGGGAGCCAATATTCAAAATTAAAAAAAGTGACTTTTTGAACGATATTTTGAGGATTAAGGTATTGTTCTTGTAACTTCTCTATAATTTTTCTTTATTATATGATCGTTTGGGTCCGTAAATCGGACCTTTACGCGTTGGTGATGGCGAATATCGCAGACGATTTAACGATGAGCTGTATGAGCTTTACAACGATATAGACATAGTCAGCGAATTGAAATTACGCGGCTCCGCTGGCTTGGCCATGTCGTTCGAATGGACAGAAACGCTCCTGCTCTGAAATATTCAACGCGGGCCGCGCTGCTGGTAACAGAGAACGACTTGGCTTCATTTGGCATTTCCAATTGGCGTCAGTTAGCACAGGAGAGAAATGACTGGCGTGCTGTTTTGGACTCGGCAAAAATCGCTTAGACCGTTACAGCACCAATAAAGAAGAGGGAGAAGATATGATCATTTATGTTCAAAAAAAATCTCATCATTCTATTATCTCTTTTCTAACCGAAGATCTACGATTTTGGAAAAAAACTCCTGTTTTGACCATAGTGCGGCGCATCGGCATCGCTTGTGGTCCTTCGTTTACTGGTTCGTTGAACGCGTATTGCGGGTCGTTCCAATCTGCGACTTTCTGAAGGTCCGCGGTGCGGGCTGAGGTGCTTGAGGGTAAAAACACCAACTTCACTACTGGTCGAGTCAGCTAGCAGCTTTGGCAGTGAACATCGATGAGGCGGATGTGTCCTTCCTTGCCAGGGTGCGTCCTTTCGATGTGACCCAGGTACCGTTCTGTATGAATACACATTCGACGATTTTGGGTTCAATTTGAGTATTCTTTCACCTGTGTCTTTAAGGTAGTCTTCCTGCCATCGTTTTGCGAATTGGTGGTGTAAGACCTTAAGCTTTTCCCATCTATTAATAAGCGAGAGTTTTTCGTGTTTAGATTCGGGTAATGATAGGAGGGGAGCACTCCGTTGGAAGTGGCCAGGTGAGAGCGCTCTTAGTTCCGTCGGGTCTTGGGTGAGTGGAGATATCGGACGAGAATTTAATACAGCTTCAACTCTTATTAAAAAGGTAGTAAACTCCTCAAAATTAAATTTGTGGGGCCCGGCACTCCTTTTGAAGTGAAGTTTAAAACTTTTAACTGCAGACTCCCATAAGCCACCCACGTGCGAGGCGCTGAGAAGGATAAATTTCCAATTAATACCCTGGGGTGAGGATTTTTCGACAACATCACCGGATACAGTTTTGAGAAAGACAGAGAACTCATTTTCAGTGGCTCTTTTGGCTCCCTTAAAAGTTTTGCCATTGTCAGTCATAATTTTAGCGGGGTAACCACGGCGACCAACAAAACGAGCAAAGGCGGCGACAAATGCCTCTTTGGTAAGGTCTGAGCGCAGCTCGAGGTGTACCGCCTTTGTGGCGAAACACAAAAAGGCGCCAACATAGCCTTTCACTAAAGCGGGGGATCTTAGCATCGAGGCTTTTATTTGAAAAGGCCCAGCAATATCGACACCGGTGGTGGTGAAGGGCGGAGCGAAGGTGCATCGTTCGTGCGGCAGAGCAGCCATAATCTGCGAGAGCATTAGCTGTTGGTGGATTGTTCATGATTTGCATTGGTAAATAAATGTTTTGATGAGGGATTTGAACCGGGAATTGTAAAATTCTTGCCTGATCATCTGCTGCATAAGTCGTACTTCTGCATGGAGGAGTAGATCATGGAGACACTTTAGATATAGAACTGCCAATCGGGACTTTTCCGGGATGATAATGGGGTGACGTTCGTTATAGCTCAGGGTAGCTTGAGCAAGTCGTCCATTGACGCGAAGAACTCCATTTTGGCCCAAAACGGGTTAAGAGCTAATAGTGAACTCTTTTTGTCAATGGGTTTTGAGTCATCTAAGGGGCCTTTTCGTGGGGAAAGTGACGGTTTTGCGAAAGGATGATCAGACGAATTTTCGCGTAGCGGATATCACCATGTGATAGCGGTGATGGGGCACTAGCCGTGGGTAACACAGTGCGGTGCCGCGCTATTGCTCTGATACCGAGAGCTGAGTTACTGGCGCCGATACCGATTTTCACAACTCAGTGACGCAATGGTGCCAGCAACACCGGAACACTGACAACACCGGGCGGCGCAAAGTACCAGCAAAGAACACACAAAAGAGAAGTGGCACTTGTAAAATGTGCAGCACAAGGCGAATTTTTAAAATGTGGTGTTGCTAAAATTAGCCGCGATCCTTCCGAATGTGAAAATTATGTGTTTGTTGTATTTTTGGGTTTTGAACTTGGGTATACTTGAGTTGTTTTTGCCCAATCGATACCACCTTGTATTAATTCACCTTAGTTCAACACCGGAACACTGACAACGCCGGGTGTCGCAAAGAACCAGCAAAGAACACCCGAAATAGAAGTGTCTCTTGTAAAATGTGCAGCACAAGGCGAATTTATACAAGGTGGTGTTGCTAGAATTGGTCGCGGTCCTTCTGAATGTGAAAATGATGGGTTTGTTGTATTTATGGGTTTTGAACTTGGGTATACTGGAGTTTTTTCTCAACCGATATCACCTTGTATTAATTCACTTTGGTGCAGCGTGCAGCAATAAAGAAAATGAGCTTTAGCCTGAAGTGGCGCAATTGCGCCAACACGCTGTGCTGATTCCAACAGTGGCGCTGGAGTTAGTGTGTCAGCGCCAAAAAAATTGCGCCGTTACCCACGCCTATGGTGCACGGTCAGGAGCCCCTGTCTCTTTGTCCTTTAGTCGTCTGATCAACCACGGTGCGTCTGAACTAAGATTAAATCAAAGGTTGCCGGACATTGTACAATCTTGCAAATTTTAAAAGTATATTGTTTGTAGTTTCTAATAATTCAAAAATGAAAATCATACCTACAGGGCTTCTCGAGAAAAGTGACTTTGAAAACTTTTGGTCCAATTTTTTTTTTAATTTCATAATTTTAATTTTTACAGTTATACGGTATATACATCAAGGTGGTCCAAAAATAAGTAACGCTGAAATTTTGATGCTCTCATCCCTTACGCTAGGAGGCGCACATTGCATCCGATAGGCCGACCGATTTCGGCCGAACAATTTGACCGTCCGAATTGATGCGCACACTTAACCAGATAATTTGCCGACCGTATTTGTACACACAAATCTAGTTTTCATTACAATTTTGCAAGCAGTGAAATACTTTAATAAATTTTAATTGACGTACTCTAAACATGTGATTTTATATGTAATTTTTTTGTTTCTGCACCCAATAAGTTAATTTTTTGCAGTCCATTTTGATACTTTTCACCTGACATCGGACGAGAAAAACAAACATGTTTGAATTTATCGTCACTGACGGACGTCAACGGCCGATGTAGGTTCGGTTATCGGTTTATGTGTGAGAGCGCTCAAGTGGTCTTGAAACAATGATAGGTATGACTAAAATGCCAACCAAAACTGCTTGCATACCTGTTTTGGAAGGCACCCATACACCATTATGCAGTTGGAATTAAAATCATATCTGCTCCTATGCCTAAAATATTGTCAAATGAAAATTTGGAAAAAATTTAACTGCAATTGTTAGTATTTCTTGTTGAACAGAGTATTCTAAAGTTATCGTTTTGTATATTAGTGTAAAAAAAAACAGATAGTATTTTTCTCGATGATAATTGGGGTGTTCACAGTTCGTTCCAAATTGTGTCTGAAAATGTAGACGTCTACATTTTGAGACATCTTTAGCATCAAACTGTGAGCACCCCTTTCTAGCAGTCGTCGCAAAATCGTCTCAAAACTTTGCTGGTGTTGC
>NW_016158463.1:9565-17973 GCF_001687245.7 Rhagoletis zephyria
GTAAAGAATTGTTGCAAGCATCAATTTTGAATAAATTAGCTTTAATATTTACTGATTTATGAAGATTTTGATTTCTCTAAATTACCGTTATATGGGATGTGGGCGTGGTTATTGTCCGATTTTTTAAATTTTCAGCCGTTTAGTATGCCGTACTAAGGCCAACAACTGCGACAAGTTTGGAAGAAATTGGTGCAGCGGTTACCAAGATATATACAAGTAACCATAAGTGGGCATGGCTACGCCAAAATTTATAATATTCTTATTTTTCGTCTGAAAATTATTGTAAATATCAATTTTGAGTGGTTACTAAAATATTGCAGTTTTCGTATTTCTGGAAATTACCGTTATATGGGAAGTGGGCGTGGTTACAGTCCGATTTCGCCCATTTTCAATACCAACCTACCTTGGATTAATGGAAACCTACATACCAAATTTCGTTGAGATATCTCAATTTTTGCTCGAGTTATCTTGTACACGGACGGACGGACGGACAGACGGTCGGACGACATGGCTTAATCGACTTCTCTATTCATTCTGAGCGTTTATGTATACATTTGTCTATATCTATCTCGATTCGTTTTGGCTGTTACAAACAACCGTTATGTGAACAAAATTAATATACCCTGTGCACAAGTGCGCTCGGGTATAAAAAACATGGGTATATTTCTTCGGTAAAGAACAACCCTAACGCTACGCGAACACTGCAGCCGGCATCGACCGAATTGTGCTCTGCCGATATCGGCTATATGCGGGCGATATGAATAAACACTTTTGATTATAGTGCGCTCATATAATCAAAAGTGTTTATTCATATCGCCCGCATATAGCCGATATCGGCAGAGCACAATTCGGTCGATGCCGGCTGCAGTGTTCGCGTAGCGTTAGGGTTGTTCTTTNAAATTGAGATATCTCAACGAAACTTGGTATGTAGGTTTCCATTAATCCAAGATAGGATGGTATTGAAAATGGGCGAAATCGGACTGTAACCACGCCCACTTCCCATATAACGGTAATTTCCAGTAATACGGAAACTGCGATATTTTAGTAACCACTGAAGATAATTCACTCAAAATTGATATTTACAATAATTTTCAGACGAAAAATAAGAATATTATAAATTTTGGCGTAGCCATGCCCACTTATGGTTACTTGTATATATCTTGGTAACCGCTGCACCAATTTCTTCCAAACTTGTCGCAGTTGTTGGCCTTAGTACGGCATACTAAACGGCTGAAAATTTCAAAAATCGGACAATAACCACGCCCACATCCCATATAACGGTAATTTAGAGAAATGCAAAATCTTCTATAAATCAGTAAATATTAAAGCTAATTTATTCAAAATTGAAGCTTTCAACAACTCTTTACCAAGAAATACGTNAACCGTTCTACCAATTTGTACCAAACTCGGTGTTTTTATTGTGCTTGCCACATAAAAGCAAAACGTTGAAAATTATTGAAATCGGACTGAAATTACCGCTGTTCATATAACGGTAAATTTCATAAATGCTTGAAACTGCAATATTTCGAAATTTAAGGACGCTTATTTACTCAAAACTGATACACCTCGGCTTACCATCTAGCGGTAGGTTTCAGAAAGGTGAAAAAACATATCTATACTATTATATAAAATTGATTATATGGAGTACGTTTGTAACGATTTATTTCTCAAAGTACTAAACCGATTTTAATATTTTTTTTTTTTGGCTTTGTGAGCTCGTGTTTGATCGGCACTGATGTACAGATTTTTCGCGTAGCTATGCGCTGTATTTGGCAACCAAATAGGCTTATGCTTGTACGGCTTTGTAATTTTTGTAACTTTACACCCAAAAAAAGGGTGCTTATCTTCCAAGAATAAAAAATATAAGTACGCCACTCTGCGTCTTTTTACAAATGCTTCGTTAAAAAAAAAAAAATATTAAAATCGGTTTAGTACTTTGAGAAATAAATCGTTACAAACGTACTCCATATAATCAATTTTATATAATAGTATAGATATGTTTTTTCACCTTTCTGAAACCTACCGCTAGATGGTAAGCCGAGGTGTATCAGTTTTGAGTAAATAAGCGTCCTTAAATTTCGAAATATTGCAGTTTCAAGCATTTATGAAATTTACCGTTATATGAACAGCGGTAATTTCAGTCCGATTTCAATAATTTTCAACGTTTTGCTTTTATGTGGCAAGCACAATAAAAACACCGAGTTTGGTACAAATTGGTAGAACGGTTACCGATATACATATATGTGATCATAAGTGGGCGGTGTCACGCCCATTTTCCAAAATTTTACCATAAACGTATTTCTGGGTAAAGAGTTGTTGCAAGCATCAATTTTGAATAAATTAGCTTTAATATTTACTGATTTATAGAAGATTTTGCATTTCTCTAAATTACCGTTATATGGGATGTGGGCGTGGTTATTGTCCGATTTTTTAAATTTTCAGCCGTTTAGTATGCCGTACTAAGGCCAACAACTGCGACAAGTTTGGAAGAAATTGGTGCAGCGGTTACCAAGATATATACAAGTAACCATAAGTGGGCATGGCTACGCCAAAATTTATAATATTCTTATTTTTCGTCTGAAAATTATTGTAAATATCAATTTTGAGTGGTTACTAAAATATTGCAGTTTTCGTATTTCTGGAAATTACCGTTATATGGGAAGTGGGCGTGGTTACAGTCCGATTTCGCCCATTTTCAATACCAACCTACCTTGAATTAATGGAAACCTACATACCAAATTTCGTTGAGATATCTCAATTTTTGCTCGAGTTATCTTGTACACGGACGGACGGACGGACAGACGGACGGACGACATGGCTTAATCGACTTCTCTATTCATTCTGAGCGTTTATGTATACATTTGTCTATATCTATCTCGATTCGTTTTGGCTGTTACAAACAACCGTTATGTGAACAAAATTAATATACCCTTGTGCACAAGTGCGCTCGGGTATAAAAAACATGGGTATATTTCTTCGGTAAAGAACAACCCTAACGCTACGCGAACACTGCAGCCGGCATCGACCGAATTGTGCTCTGCCGATATCGGCTATATGCGGGCGATATGAATAAACACTTTTGATTATATGAGCGCACAGTGGTCTTGAAACAATGATAGGTATGACTAAAATGCCAACCAAAACTGCTTGCATACCTGTTTTGGAAGGCACCCATACACCATTATGCAGTTGGAATTAAAATCATATCTGCTCCTATGCCTAAAATATTGTCAAATGAAAATTTGGAAAAAATTTAACTGCAATTGTTAGTATTTCTTGTTGAACAGAGTATTCTAAAGTTATCGTTTTGTATATTAGTGTAAAAAAAAACAGATAGTATTTTTCTCGATGATAATTGGGGTGTTCACAGTTCGTTCCAAATTGTGTCTGAAAATGTAGACGTCTACATTTTGAGACATCTTTAGCATCAAACTGTGAGCACCCCTTTCTAGCAGTCGTCGCAAAATCGTCTCAAAACTTTGCTGGTGTTGCCAGACATTTCTTCTTTGCGTGCTTTTTTATATGTCGCCTTTCGATTTTGTTTCTGAAAAATTGTTATTATTTAACTTAATTACCAATTCCTAATATTTGTTATTTCTTTGCATTGATTTGTTTCTTTTCATCAGAAATTGCGCTCAAATTAAATGCAAATACAGAAAACGTGCCCAATAAATAAAAAAAAATGCGATTAGTATTGCCATAATGCAACCCTGCTGCGAGGTTGCAAAATGTAGACGCGTAAAAAACATACCTTTGAGTGTGACAAAATGTAGACGGCGTCGTTTTCCAATTTTGTATGGGAAACAACAACACCACAGATTTTACGGTTAGAAAACGTCTTAAAATGTAGACGTCTACATTTTGAGACACTATTTGGAACGAACTGTGAACACCCCAAATATTTCTGGTGTAAGCTATTTCATTGCACATCATGTCTTCTATAAGTCATCCGCAACATAAGTGTAATCACGAAGAGAACAGATTTAAAGTGTGCGCGCCTTGTGGGAGAAAGATTAAATTCGGATCGTCAAAACCTTCAGAATTTAATATAACCGGAAAATTGGAGTGTCTTATTAAAAAATACGTTAGTGAAAATTTTAGATTGACCAATTCGAAGTTCCCATTAGGCATTTGTGGTACATGTCGTAGGGTTCTCTGTGACCGAGATAAGGATATACCAAATGCAACGCGGCCTCTTCCAAACATGTCTAACTATGAAGATTCGACAAAAGAAACAAGAACAACTTCATGCTCTTGTTATATCTGGCTCACTGCTCGGGCAACCAGCCATCCAAAAGTTATACAAGGGAGAGCACATACCTTAAATGTATTGAGTGAAAAAAACTCCACCAATGGGTTGACTGCTTTGTCAGTTGGGTCAGAATTAAAAAATCATGTAAGTAAACTCGCTAAAGCCTTCCGAAGCACAGAAATGTCGGAAACATTAAAAATTCACGTGCTTCTAAATCATTTGGAACATTGTCTGCATTTTTTAGGCAACGACAGCTTCGGAATGTGGTCGAAGCAAGCTGAAGAATCCATTCATGGCGTATTTTTAAGATTTTGGCTCAATTATAAAGTTAATTCGATTGACGACCCTAAATATATAATCAATTAAAAAAAAACTGTCGTTGAATTTTCATCAAAACACATATGAATTTATATAAAATAATATTTTATATTGACTTTGTAAATTTATAAAATTTATGCAATAAGAATTATTAAAATATGCAATTATGTAATATTATCTCTTGAAGAACTAAGTTAAAATATTTTATGCTTATATAAGAAAGTGTTATAATTATATTATCATAGACCTTCGCGATTATATAACTGGATTTGGAAAGTTCTAGATCAACATTTTATAATATTTTAAGCATAGGAGCAGATGGAATTTTATTTTCAACGAAATTTTGATCTATGATTATGTACAAAGACAGTTATGTAAGCCGTTTTGGTTGGCATTTTAGTCATAGCTATGGTTGCTTCAAGACCACTGTGAGCGCTCTCACACATAAACCGATAACCGAACCTACATCGGCCGTTGACGTCCGTCAGTGACGATAAATTCAAACATGTTTGTTTTTCTCGTCCGATGTCAGGTGAAAAGTATCAAAATGGACTGCAAAAAATTAACTTATTGGGTGCAGAAACAAAAAAATTACATATAAAATCACATGTTTAGAGTACGTCAATTAAAATTTATTAAAGTATTTCACTGCTTGCAAAATTGTAATGAAAACTAGATTTGTGTGTACAAATACGGTCGGCAAATTATCTGGTTAAGTGTGCGCATCAATTCGGACGGTCAAATTGTTCGGCCGAAATCGGTCGGCCTATCGGATGCAATGTGCGCCTCCTAGCGTAAGGGATGAGAGCATCAAAATTTCAGCGTTACTTATTTTTGGACCACCTTGATGTATATACCGTATAACTGTAAAAATTAAAATTATGAAATTAAAAAAAAAATTGGACCAAAAGTTTTCAAAGTCACTTTTCTCGAGAAGCCCTGTAGGTATGATTTTCATTTTTGAATTATTAGAAACTACAAACAATATACTTTTAAAATTTGCAAGATTGTACAATGTCCGGCAACCTTTGATTTAATCTTAGTTCAGACGCACCGTGGTTGATCAGACGACTAAAGGACAAAGAGACAGGGGCTCCTGACCGTGCACCATAGGCGTGGGTAACGGCGCAATTTTTTTGGCGCTGACACACTAACTCCAGCGCCACTGTTGGAATCAGCACAGCGTGTTGGCGCAATTGCGCCACTTCAGGCTAAAGCTCATTTTCTTTATTGCTGCACGCTGCACCAAAGTGAATTAATACAAGGTGATATCGGTTGAGAAAAAACTCCAGTATACCCAAGTTCAAAACCCATAAATACAACAAACCCATCATTTTCACATTCAGAAGGACCGCGACCAATTCTAGCAACACCACCTTGTATAAATTCGCCTTGTGCTGCACATTTTACAAGAGACACTTCTATTTCGGGTGTTCTTTGCTGGTTCTTTGCGACACCCGGCGTTGTCAGTGTTCCGGTGTTGAACTAAGGTGAATTAATACAAGGTGGTATCGATTGGGCAAAAACAACTCAAGTATACCCAAGTTCAAAACCCAAAAATACAACAAACACATAATTTTCACATTCGGAAGGATCGCGGCTAATTTTAGCAACACCACATTTTAAAAATTCGCCTTGTGCTGCACATTTTACAAGTGCCACTTCTCTTTTGTGTGTTCTTTGCTGGTACTTTGCGCCGCCCGGTGTTGTCAGTGTTCCGGTGTTGCTGGCACCATTGCGTCACTGAGTTGTGAAAATCGGTATCGGCGCCAGTAACTCAGCTCTCGGTATCAGAGCAATAGCGCGGCACCGCACTGTGTTACCCACGGCTAGTGCCCCATCACCGCTATCACATGGTGATATCCGCTACGCGAAAATTCGTCTGATCATCCTTTCGCAAAACCGTCACTTTCCCCACGAAAAGGCCCCTTAGATGACTCAAAACCCATTGACAAAAAGAGTTCATTATTAGCTCTTAACCCGTTTTGGGCCAAAATGGAGTTCTTCGCGTCAATGGACGACTTGCTCAAGCTACCCTGAGCTATAACGAACGTCACCCCATTATCATCCCGGAAAAGTCCCGATTGGCAGTTCTATATCTAAAGTGTCTCCATGATCTACTCCTCCATGCAGAAGTACGACTTATGCAGCAGATGATCAGGCAAGAATTTTACAATTCCCGGTTCAAATCCCTCATCAAAACATTTATTTACCAATGCAAATCATGAACAATCCACCAACAGCTAATGCTCTCGCAGATTATGGCTGCTCTGCCGCACGAACGATGCACCTTCGCTCCGCCCTTCACCACCACCGGTGTCGATATTGCTGGGCCTTTTCAAATAAAAGCCTCGATGCTAAGATCCCCCGCTTTAGTGAAAGGCTATGTTGGCGCCTTTTTGTGTTTCGCCACAAAGGCGGTACACCTCGAGCTGCGCTCAGACCTTACCAAAGAGGCATTTGTCGCCGCCTTTGCTCGTTTTGTTGGTCGCCGTGGTTACCCCGCTAAAATTATGACTGACAATGGCAAAACTTTTAAGGGAGCCAAAAGAGCCACTGAAAATGAGTTCTCTGTCTTTCTCAAAACTGTATCCGGTGATGTTGTCGAAAAATCCTCACCCCAGGGTATTAATTGGAAATTTATCCTTCTCAGCGCCTCGCACGTGGGTGGCTTATGGGAGTCTGCAGTTAAAAGTTTTAAACTTCACTTCAAAAGGAGTGCCGGGCCCCACAAATTTAATTTTGAGGAGTTTACTACCTTTTTAATAAGAGTTGAAGCTGTATTAAATTCTCGTCCGATATCTCCACTCACCCAAGACCCGACGGAACTAAGAGCGCTCTCACCTGGCCACTTCCAACGGAGTGCTCCCCTCCTATCATTACCCGAATCTAAACACGAAAAACTCTCGCTTATTAATAGATGGGAAAAGCTTAAGGTCTTACACCACCAATTCGCAAAACGATGGCAGGAAGACTACCTTAAAGACACAGGTGAAAGAATACTCAAATTGAACCCAAAATCGTCGAATGTGTATTCATACAGAACGGTACCTGGGTCACATCGAAAGGACGCACCCTGGCAAGGAAGGACACATCCGCCTCATCGATGTTCACTGCCAAAGCTGCTAGCTGACTCGACCAGTAGTGAAGTTGGTGTTTTTACCCTCAAGCACCTCAGCCCGCACCGCGGACCTTCAGAAAGTCGCAGATTGGAACGACCCGCAATACGCGTTCAACGAACCAGTAAACGAAGGACCACAAGCGATGCCGATGCGCCGCACTATGGTCAAAACAGGAGTTTTTTTCCAAAATCGTAGATCTTCGGTTAGAAAAGAGATAATAGAATGATGAGATTTTTTTTGAACATAAATGATCATATCTTCTCCCTCTTCTTTATTGGTGCTGTAACGGTCTAAGCGATTTTTGCCGAGTCCAAAACAGCACGCCAGTCATTTCTCTCCTGTGCTAACTGACGCCAATTGGAAATGCCAAATGAAGCCAAGTCGTTCTCTGTTACCAGCAGCGCGGCCCGCGTTGAATATTTCAGAGCAGGAGCGTTTCTGTCCATTCGAACGACATGGCCAAGCCAGCGGAGCCGCGTAATTTCAATTCGCTGACTATGTCTATATCGTTGTAAAGCTCATACAGCTCATCGTTAAATCGTCTGCGATATTCGCCATCACCAACGCGTAAAGGTCCGATTTACGGACCCAAACGATCATATAATAAAGAAAAATTATAGAGAAGTTACAAGAACAATAACTTAATCCTCAAAATATCGTTCAAAAAGTCACTTTTTTTTAATTTTGAATATTGGCTCCCATTCTACAAGAAAACA
>NW_016158463.1:17998-18537 GCF_001687245.7 Rhagoletis zephyria
CAAAAAGAGATGTGTATGAGCGACGTTACTGCGCTATACCACATACATACACACATAAACGTATTTGAGCTAAACAGCGATCACTGATTGAACATTAAAACCGAAAGGCAAAGCATCGCTTCGAAGCAGTGTTGCCACAACACTTTTTTATTTTTTACCAAAATCACCAGTAAAAGTTACCAAATTCAACAAAAAATTACCAAACTTTTTTTATGTGGAGAACTGTGCACAGATATGTTTGTACATACATATATCCGAAGACACCAAGCTTTTCAGGCAACCAGCGCTTCATTCAGCTATAATTTTTATATCTCTTAAGTTTTATTTTTTGCTAGGAAAATAATGGTTACGTTTTAAGTTTTATTTTTTGCTCGGAAAATAATGGTTACGTTTTAAGTTTTATTTTTTGCTCGGAAAATAATGGTTACGTTTTAATGTGGTTCTTTTTGTTTCTGCCCTGGTATCTGTATTTTCATTACCCACTCCACAGTGGCGTTAAAGGTTCAATGCAGCCTGTCTATTCACGCATGCGCATACGC
>NW_016158463.1:21323-38072 GCF_001687245.7 Rhagoletis zephyria
ACGTAACCATTATTTTCCGAGCAAAAAATAAAACTTAAAACGTAACGATTATTTTCCGAGAAAAAAATAAAACTCAGTTAATAACGATTAAAAAGTGATTTTTATAATAAAACTTATAACCGTTACGGTCCCTGGCGTAAAATAATAACTGTTGCACAGGTTTTATTGAGAAATAAAAGGGAACTTTATAGATTTTGCGAAAAAAAGTAGTTTATTGTTAATTATCCACAGATTTTACTTAAATTTTATTAATAAGTTTTTAAATTTTAACCTTCATTTGCGTTTACCAGCGGTAAACACTTTGAGATAAAAGCTCAAGCGGCACGCAAGCCTTCGTCGGTTACTTTATTACATGTCGTCACTAGACAAGAATGAAGGCAGGAGCTCAAAAAATGACGGCGAAAAAGACGCATAAAAAACCTTCAGCGTCAAAGACTCTTAACATGCTTCGCCGAAGTTTTTCATAAGCATCTTTCTTCGCAAAATTTTTTTACGCGCCTTTTTTCGCCGTCAACGTATGTAGTAGCGCGCCTTTATTCGTGTGTAGTGACGATATCTTCTGTAACCACAGGCTAATTTCCTCCATTTGGCTCCTTTATATTCCGTCTTTTGTCCAACATAAGGCTTCATACTCAGCAATCGAAAAGACTCGGAACTGGTGACTAGGAGGCCATTCATTCGACCAACCCTATACCTATCAAGGCATATTCAACAAGGTAGAAGTGAGAATTCAGTCGAGCTCTCTCATAGCTGACTGTAATGTAAAAAAATGTAAACAATGAAATTAACCCTTTTTTATGCATTTACCATATTTGATAAAACTCAACGGCCCGTAGCTATAGGCAAAATAAAGTCGACTCCTAAAGTTAAAAGCAGCTTTTTGACATAACTTTCAATGGGATGTCTGTCAAAAGAAGCGGCTTTTAATTTTAGAGTCGACTTTATTTTGACTATAACTGCGGGCTAATATCTTTGAAATGAAAGTTTTTGTAGATATGAAAATTTTTAAAATCTCATTAGAATCAGCTTCATTTTAGGTATTGCATTTTCGTTTTAATGTGAATGTGGAAATGCATACTTACACAAAATTACACACTAAGTGAAACACACTAACAGGTCTATTCTGCGCTGGTAATAAAAAGTTTGTAACCGGTAATTAAAGTGTCTGTAAATTTTAAAACCCTTTTCGCATTCTGTGTACTCTTGTAATCGGTAAATTTTGTTACCATCTCACAATCTTCGGTAACGTGCAGAATAAACCTGTTATTTATAAATCCATTTTGGCAATTTTCTTACTTTTACTAGCCCAATATTTTTAAGCATTTATTTTTTTATTCAAATACTTAATTTTAAAGTATATTAGACATTTAAAAAAAGGTTTGATTATTCTAAATTTACATCAGAACTTAACTTCAATAATTCAGCTATTAAATTTTTGCAATTCGTTATTTCCTTTCCATTAAATTTATTAAAAATTAATTTCAGTTTCTTTATGTCAACAAGGAATTCCGGTTTAGGTTTTATTAGACCACCATTTGAAGTTTGGTCTATGTGGAAGATTTTCTCTTCATATTCGGTATAATAATTCCTGCACCTGGGAACAAACGCGTCCGCTTAGAAATACCCGGCTGCGATGGGCAACAAAAAAAGTCACTGGCACTAAAATGGTCTTCGCGCACACGTGAAGAGACTCCCAATGAAGCATTGATACTTCGGAGTTTTACAATAATGCACAAGTTTGTTGTCCTGGCTCACAAACACAACATACCGCCCGTAATTCCTTTTCATTTTATTATGTATTTAAAATCAGTCGCACAGCTCACAATTGAAAATTTATATTAAAAAAAATAAAATTTTGAATAGTATAGGGTTAAGTGTTGACATTTTAGTCGCAGTTCAAAAGAGAAATGTCGAAATCACTTCTACCTTGTTATGCCTTGATACCTATGCACTTTTCTTTTTTTTTTATACAAAATCTAAGAAAAAATACACCTGAAAGAAGCATGTACTTATCTCCCAAAGCTGCCAAATGGAAATAAGGATTAAAGTTTTAAAACTAATTAATAAAATTAACGTAAACTATTTATAAAGTTAGCAAAAATTACTTTTTTTCGCAAAATCTTTAAAGAACTCTTTTATTTTTCGAAAATCCTTTGCGACAGTTATTATTTTACGCCCTGTACTTTGCCATTCATATTGTGGCAAACACTACTTAGTAAGTAAAGTTAAGTGTGCTAGTGAAAAGGTGTAAGCATGGTCGTAGGCAGGGCGCTCGGGTATAAAAATCAGAAAAATTTTAAATTATAAAATAAAAAATTGCCAATTCAGGAATAGCCTGGAATTCTTTTGAAGAATTTAGTTATTTATTTTCAACATTTATTGTTGCTTTGAAAAAGATTTCTATGATATCCGGGTTTGTTTGTACGTAAATAATGGTAATTTGTAACAATAAATTGCACAAAAAAATTAAAACAAAAATTGTACTCCTTTTTTAAGTTCTGTACTGCTTTTTTTCTATCGAAAATAGAAATGTACTCCTTTCTCCGTTTCAGAATCTGGCAACCCTACTTATGCTCTACTTTGCGTGTGCTTTGGTGAATCCACAAAAGGGTTTCGGGCCATGGAATATTGTGGTAGTTCCGTGTTTTGCTAGGTGGTCCTAGCTAGTGTTGATGTGGTTGTGTGGGACATCAGCGCTAGCAAGGCAGCCTGACTGTCCGAAATAATGCAGATGCTTTTAGAAGCTGTGCCTCTTCTTAGGCAATCTCTGCTACATATCTCCGCACGAATTTCAGCTTGGAAAATGGTTAAGTAGCTGCCAATTGATCTTTTAAAATTCGGTGCCAAATATACCAGCTCCAGTTTTCCCATCTTCAATTTGTGATCATCTCTGGTTTTTAATTCGGAAGTAACTAGGATTCTCAGTGCCGATAGGTGGACTGCAAAACCGGAATACTTGTTTCAAAAGTTAAAATTCGGGAAATGTGATGTGTGGTAAATATTGTAATCCCTAGGTGTACGCATCTCGTTACCTCTCGAATGTTGTTTGTTAATGCCGTACAGCTGTGGAACTCTCTTCCACCAGCGGTTAAAATTATTAAGGATGCGAAACGCTTCGAGCAAACAATGAAAACTTTCTTCTCCTAATGGCTTCTCTAATCCTTGCTCTTTCTCCTACTTCCCCTTTTCTATGTCTTCTTTCTTTTCTTTGCAACTAAAGCTCTACGTATATAAAACGTACGTGTAAAGAATCTACTGTAATAAGGTTATTTTAGAATGTACTTATATATTACAGTTTACCATGAGTCGATGTACTTTAAGGGACATTAGTCTCACATGTACTAAAATGAATTAATAAATGAAATGAAACACTCCCTCTCTATTAGGATTGGGATGGGTGGTATACCCACAAGAGAGCTGAGTGCATCAGTAGGACTGCTCCGCATAGCACCTGTTATGCCAATGCAAACACACACACCTTTAAGGAGAAAGCAGCTGAGTCTAATTTTTCTGTAGGATGAAGGAATCTGCTCAGGTTTACGTGCTTTCTGTAAAAATATGTTTTATACCTCTGTCCATCTACTGGGAATAGCATAGTAAACAAGTAAAAAGTTTAATTTAGGGCGGATCCGAACATTAGAAACCCGGCGCAAGTATCACATATAGTTTTTTTTTCACCTTTCCGAAAACTACCGCTACATGATAAGCACGGATGCATCCCTATTTCAAACATCTTCGATAAACTTATATAGTTATATGTGGGCGGTACCACGCCCATTTTCCGAAATTCCATAATAGTGCTACTTCTTTTCAAGGAATCAATTTTGTGTAAATTAGCGTCCTTAAATTTCGAAATATCGAAGGTTTAAGCATTTCTGAAATTTACCGCTATATAAAAAGTGGGCGTAATTTTAGTCCGATTTCAACAAATTTCAGCTTTTTGCTTTTACGTGGCAAGCACAATAACCATAGCGAGTTTGGTACATATTGGTCGAACGGTTACCGAGATACATATATGTGATCACAAGTGAGCGGTGCCACGGCCATTTTCCAAAATGTTATCATAAACGTATTTTGTGCCAAAGAGTTATTACAAACATCAATTTTGAATAAATTAGCTTCCGCATTTACTGATTTATCGAAGATTTCGTATTTCTCTAAACTACTGTTATATGGGATGTGGGCGTGGTTATCGTCCGATTTTTTTGGTATGCTGTATCAAGACCATAACCTCGAATAGTTTCGAAGATCCCGAAATAGTCTCGAAAATCCCTAAATAGTCCCGAAAATCCCGAAATATAATAATTACAAACTTGGTAAGCATTACTTTGCGTAGAACTGGAAGTTGGAAAATACTTTAAAATCGTATTTGCGCTGCACAAAAAAGTATTATGTATTTACTTGAAAAATCACGAATCAAATTGATTCACGCTATGCCGGGGACAAGAAGGGCGCAGTGGATGAAGCTACAGACAGCACAGAACACCGCACTCAGGACAGCGACCGGATGCCTCATGATTACAGGTAATGCAATGGAAAGAAATTGTACATTTATTCGATTACCTCCAATGACATGCACATGTTAAAATAGTGCATTTTGCAAACGAAAAGGTAAGCGGTTACCCTTGATTGGGGAACCACTTTTTGGGAAAATAAACACACTAACAGCCTATCCTAATATTCACGCACGCCGCCAATTTACTGTCAAAAATTTCTCATGTACATAGACCTTGTATGGAACTAACCGAAATTGAACGGCGTGCGGATGAAGCTAACTTAAATTCCAATTTTTGTTCTGCGTGACATTTTGATTTGAAGTTTTGCTCAATGAAATCAAATGCAAACGCCAATTTCGAGTGACGCAAAAATACAAATTCGAACGGCGTGAGTACCAAAACGCAAGCCGCGAATATTAGGTTAGGCTGTTAGGTCCTTTTTTCAAGTAACCTTTAACTTTACAGCTCGCTTAATATTTAAGAGTTGCTGTAAAATGTATAGTTTTGTCTAAAGTAAATCATTTGATTATCAGTTTTTAATTTGTTTGCAGCCTAGAAACCTACATACGTCAAAAACCTATAACAGAAATGCTTTACTTTAGACAAAGCTATAAATTGTAGAGCAAACTTTAAATATAAATTGAGCTTTAAAATTAAAGGTTGCTTGAGAAAAAAAAGAAATAAATCTGAAAAACTAAAAAGTACTATTTATTTATTCGTTAAATATGTCGCTCGCATGCTTATCACAGGCAATCGATAAAGAAGACCGGCCATCAATTTTTAGCAGGCAGTCGAGAAAACGGGCTATGTAATAAAACATAAACGGCGAAATTATGGGTAAAATCGATTGCGATAGAGGTGTTAAACTATTGATAGTCAACTAGTACTATCGATAGTTTAAGCATTTTAGAGAAAAACTATCACTACTCATCGATAGTGGCAAAAAAATAAAACTATCGATACTATCGATAGTTGGACACCTCTATTTTAAGTGATTCATTAAAGAATAGTGATAAATTTTCCCTTAATTTTCACCTTAAACTTCGTGTATACGAACACGCGACATTACTCCGCGGGTACTGCGCAGTCGGCGTCGCCCAGGCCCGCATATATGTACATATGTTTGAAGACAACTCGAAGTGATTTTGTTTTTGTTTTCTTCGCTATTCTCGCCGCTTTGCCGGCTGCTCATATGTACATATGAATGTTTGTTCGTGTATTAAGCTACAATGCAAAAAACCGACTACTCTATGCACGCATGTGAAGTGTGCCCTCAAGGGCCAAGGAGTACCCAAAATTATTATAAATTGCATAGGCATTATTTATTAAAATGCATTTTTAGTAACCCTAGAATACTAACGTTCGCCTGTGAGGCGGAACGAATTCGGTTTTATCGTGATATTTCAGGAACGCTTTTAATGATCAAAGTAAGCGTTCACGCTGACTCAGTTTAGCGCTGTACGAGGTTGTTAGCAGACGCACATGTACAGTGGCCTCACGCGGCTCAGTTTCACGCCCTCTTGACGCCTGACAGGCGAACGTTAATAGAAAAGGTATTATTATTTCAGTTTTTAACATGTTTGTTGGCTATTTTCTGTTTTTAACTTATTTTTTTTTTTTTACTTTTATGAAGAACAAGTTCTAAAATGGTTGAAAGAAATATCATTGAATGTAAGCGATAGTGAGGTCAACTTGGGAGAAGATTTCAGTGAATGGGCCTTATGAATAAAAACTAAGCAGTTGCTTTTTCTTAAGATTTTAAACCTTTTGCTTGATTTATTCAAATAAAATTGCGTAAAATGTCTGAAATTTTAAGAAAAATCAATTACTTAGATTGTATTCAAAATGCCCAATGTGATACAAAAAAGTCGATTTCATTTGTAAGAACAAGTCACAACAGAAAGGATAAACAATTAATTCCTTTTGAGTGTGAAAGTAAATACGAATACCTTTAAGATAATTTATGGATTGTTTGAGTTGGTTTGCTTAAAATGATTATTTTTTCTTTTTTAAAATTACCCCTTTCAAAAAGATAATAAAATATGTGTTACTTTTCAATACGAAGTATTTTTATTAATATTAAAAAAATTATTCAATTATTATATTTTTTTTACTTTAAAAACACGTGAAATTTTTTAAATAAATTTAAGGGTTTAAAAAGACAAAATTTTAACTTTTTTTCAAAGTATTCTATGGTTAAGAATGTGGTCGAAGCTCTGCATTACATCGGAGTGGCACCACACTTCTTCAAGTGATTAATCCATGGTGTATCTACCTCTCGGTAGCACAGCCTAATAAACCTCGTGTAGGCATTACGATCGTTAAAACTAGAGCAATGATCGGCAGAGTGACGATACACGGTTTTGTACTTTAAACGACGATATGTAAAAAATAGTATGTGCTAATTCAAGGTTTATATATAAAAGGTTGCGCAATGCGCAGGTCCGTTATTCTTTTCTCGCAAAATTGGGCGACAACAACAGCGAAAACAACAAGCAGCGTAAAAAAACATAAAATTGAAATGAAGTGAAGCGATTTCATACCAATTGTAACCGATAGCTTATTCAAAAATACATTTACAGTTAATTTTAACCAAATTTTTACTCATGCCTTTATGTCGAAAAAGCCACAAAATCGGATTTTTCACTGCGGAAAATTTTTCCGAAATTTTCATTTAAACTCGCTATATCTCAGACGTTTGTGTATCGCTTGATTTGCAATTTGTACATAATAAACTAGATACTATTGTAAAGAAGATGAGTCTAACTGCTCTTCTTAATATTTATTTAAAACAAAATGACGGATATTTTAACATTTTTATAAAAATTAAGGAGGTGGTTTTTACAAATGCAAAAGTTGTGTTATGAAGTTTAAAATGATAAATTTATGAATTTCAACATTTCACTTAATATTACTTCCAAAATTACTTGTACAAGTGCCCACTATAAATATTTGTCATCTAGAGGCGAGCGACCGATCGTGGGTGTCATCATAATATTGTTATAACTTTAGAACTACTTGTTCTCAAAACCTGAAACTTTCCCAAAAGTATCCGTATATATTTGTCTTTAATGCTGCATTAAAACAAAATTAAAATTTTAAACTTCATAACACAACTTTTGCATANTGCATTAAAACAAAACTAAAATTTTAAACTTCATAACACAACTTTTGCATATGTAAAAATCACCTACTTAATTTTTATAAAAATGTTAAAATATCCGCCATTTCGTTTTAAATAAGTATTAAGAAGTGCAGTTAGACTCATCTTCTTCAGAATAGAATCTAGTTTATTGTGTACAAATTTCAAATCAATCGAACCATAAACGTCTGAGATATAGCGAGTTTAGATGCAAATTTTGCAAAAACTGGCCGCTGTGAAAAATCCAGTCTTGTGGCTTTTCGGCATGAAGGCGTGAAAGTAAAAAATCTATCTGAGACGATATGCGCAGAGAGAGGCAATTTTTATTTCGCGGATTGCGCGACCTTCTATTCCGAAAATTCGAAAATTCCGAGAATCCAAAAATTGGTACTGTTACAAGTTGCAGGCCATCATTTTAACTCGAACTCCTTCCTGTTCCATGGATAACGGTACATCTTTTAGAGGTAAAAAAATATTTTGCGTCAGCAATTTGTCGTCGAACTGCACGTATTACGTACCCTATCCCCGGAAAAGCAAAGAACTTTATTTTCGAATCTTTACTCAGGTGTACCGAATTCTGACAGTTTGGAAACGCGCAACACTTTTAATATTTTCATCCAACTTCACTAACTTATTTTTTTTTTACTTTTACAAGAATCAAAATTTTGTCTACTAGTGAATCTGGTGGCATGATTTTAGTTAAATGTCATAAACTTGTTAAAAGTTCGGCAACAACAACGAATGTTAATATATTAAACTACCTTCTGTGTTTGTATCATGGCGTTTTCTTTTCTCGAAATAATGTTGCTCTGTTTTCCTCAGCCCTTTCACAACTTTACGTGTTCATTTCTCAATATATTGCCCTCCGCCTAAGCAAAAGTGCCATACTTTTTGCTAACATTATGCATGTTTTATTCAACCATCACAAGCAAATTGCTAAATCTTGGTCAAATAAAACGAAATTAGCTTATTTCCTATGTTAGCCTAATTTTGACAGTTGTTTGACTGCAAATAATGTCAAAGTAAGTGCTTGCCTCTTTCTGATTGGCTGAAGGAGAGAATTTCTGATGCTGAATGGCAATGCCTCTTGTTCAATACACAAGCCAATATAGTGTTTCATAAGCCAATATAATTATGTTGGGTAAGTCCTCCATACAAAATAAGCTAATAGCTTAAATTTCTGGACAAATAAAATACGGCTAGTCATTTTGCGGGACAAAAAGCAACCTACTGCAAATGTAACAATATTTATAGGAATGCAAAATTGTTTAATAGAAAAGAAAATGCCATAAGTTTGTAATTTATCTCTGGTTTTATATTTAATAATAATAATAATAATAGATTGGCGCTTACACATATGTTAGTGTTTGGCCGAGCTTCTCCTCCGATTTGTGGCGTGCGCCTTGATGTTGTCACACAAAGAGGAGGGACCTACATTTTACGCCGACTCCGAACGGCGATTGTATTTTTATGAGAAGCTGTTTTTCATGGCAGAAATACACTCGGAGGTTTGCATTGCCTGCCGAGGGACGGCCGCTGTTAAGAAAAAACCTTTTTTCTATTTTTTTTTTTCGATGTTGCTTTTACCAGGGGTTGAACCCAGGCGCAGCGGAGTGGAAGCGCGCACTGCTTACCACTACACCACAGCGGTTTTTATATGCAAGTAATACAAACATGAACATTTCCTTTGTTAAACAAAAATAAAGTGGTGTACAGCTTAGCTAGGAGTAATCTTTGTTAACCAAAAAAAATTTAATGGATTTACTAGTCTTTCTAATTGTAATTTATGTATTAAAAAAAAGTTAATTCTAGTTGAAACATTTTAGCCGTTTTTTTGTCCAAACTAGATTTAGTGCTTTTTGAAAATTAAAACGCCAAAAAAAATTACTTATTGCCTAGTGCATTTCTTAGTGCTTTTTTTGGACTAATATTACTCCGAGATAGTTAAAGCCTGAAATAATTTTAAATATTATAAGCTGAAGATGCGGAATTTACAAGAATGTACAAATTTAAATGCACTAAAATACAACCATGATTGATAAAATAATATAAAACAAAAACTTTTTAATATACAACGCTTTTATAAATGGACTAAAAAGTAGAAAATAATATTTCTCAGTCCCATAGAATTTGTTTTGATAACTTTTGATTTTGAAATTTTAGCAAAAGTCGTTATAACCAACTTATGAGGTTGAGAATGAAAAGCGTGGGGCGCATACAATAGCCACCTGAATTGATATGAAGGTTAATATATGTTCATATGTATGTGGATATATGAATAACGACCGCTTAAAATCGATCTCAAATTTGTACTTTCGCTGAAGAAATTTTAGGTCTATGTTATGTAGTTTGCCTATTGTCAATTAAATATAATGCTTTGTATTGCATGCGCCCCACGCTTTTCATTTTCAATCTCATAAATTGGTTATAACGACTTTTGCTAAAATTTCAAAATCAAAAGTTATCAAAACAAATTCTATGGGACTGAGAAGTATTATTTTCTACTTTTTAGTCCATTTATAAAAGCGTTGTATATTAAAAAGTTTTTTTTATATTATTTATTTTCTACTTTTTAGTCCTGTCTGAATAAAATTTTGCAATAGATATTAAAATAATTCAACGATATTAATAGAAAGGTGCACACACATGCATTTACATATGTATGTACATACAAACGAGCACCAATTAATTTTATTTAAAGAATGGCGTCTCGTCTATTTCCGGTGTAGCAAACGTATTACAAGGGCGACATCTAGATGTCATCTACCTCGCCCTATTCACTACAGATGTCGCCCTATGCACTAGACTTTTTTATAGGAACTTTGCAAAGCAAAGGTTTTATGGTGTCGGACACACAACAATTGAAAGTTTCTGGATCCACAACATTGAAAGTTTCTGGAGCCACAACATTGCAAGTTGATAAAAGCGTTGTAAAAAGCTGAAATTTTGCACCTTGTTGAATTCTATTCGCGTTGAAAAGGCTAGTACGCAGGTAAGTTTTTTTCTTTTCTAATTGTTTGTAAAAATTTTGATTTTTTAACACCTGAGTAAAACACATAATTTCTTGGTGCTGAATCCAAATCTGGCCGTACAATTGCTCTAGTACTAGAATTTTTAGATATCCTACCCCCTGATTGCCAAAAACACGGGTTTTTGCGATATTTGAGGTTATATAATGAAAACATCAAATTTTTTGCTCATTTCTACTTAGGGCATTATTTTCGTTTGTTGTGATTCGATTTTTCTTTCTCGAGATATACTAGTTTTAATAGTACTGCGGTATTACGTCGTAAGCATGAGTCATCATAGCATGTGTAGAGGCTATTCAATCGTTATGATCGAAAACGTTTTGTGTATTGATTTCTGTATGTATTCTTGTAAATATTGTTAACTTTTTGCTTTTGTTAAATACAAACTGTTACGCATCTTTTGCTTTTGATTAAAAAAATTTGGTGCTTCTAGTTTGGTAAAACGCTTTTTTCCCAAATGTTTTTGGTGCTTTCTGAAAATCAAAAGTTAATATACGCGCAAGCAAGCGGGTAAGCTTAGTTGCCATTTCTGTTTCTGCAGCCCCGCCAGATTAATAAACAAAAATCGCTAGAATCCTGCTAAATCATTTAAATTCTGTAAACTCCTATGAAAAAAAGTTTATTTTATAATTTAGCAGTTAAACTTTATTTGATAAAATTAGAGATCATATGTTTATAAAAAACCATCAGTTTTTTAACAAAAACAAAATTGGAAATTCGTTATATGGTTTTATAACCAGTGTTGGGATTTTGTGGCATTAAATAAAGTATAAAAATAAAGTATAAGAATGTCGTCTTCGTTTTCGGGACTGTTGAGCTTGTTGGAGTTTGTAAAATCTAGTCAATGCGAAACTTATTTGCACTTTTATGTCCATACTTGCATTTAAAATCACTTTGGGTTTATAATTATTTGCAGCAGTATATACATACACTTCACTTTGCTTCGTTAAAAATTAAAATCTTCAAATCATCAAAAATATATAGATATGTATCCATGCAGCTTTTTTCATGTTAGCTGAGCCGAAGATACCTAAAAATATTCGACACCTATATAATACTATTAGAATACCTTTCCCGCCATGTTCAGTGCTTATTTAGTGCATTTTATTCTGGATACGAAAATATTTTTACACACATAAGTATGTACATACATATGTGTATAAATGCATTGTTTCAAAAAATATATATATATCTCGATTGAATTAAAGTGAAAATTCAATTGGTTCTATAAAAGTTTAAAATCGTTATTAGTGCGTTACTATTTATTTTGGTTTTTGATAAATACAACAATACTTATATCTTGGACCGATCACTAATGTAGTATAGATGCATATTAAATTTTACTGAAAAAAAAATTTTTAAGTTGGCAGCCATGGGGTCTCACATTCGTGAGTACTCACATATACTTGTTCTTTCATTCCGATCATACATACAGATGCAATTCGCGCAAAATTTTCTGTTTCCCCCCGCCCCGGGCACAATTACCTCACCTCATCTACCCAACGGTTTCCACATTTGCCCGCGGTTTGCACGTTTGGGCATTTTGCCCGTATGTGCATATTATGCCCATCGCTACTCTATAGCATAAGTACCTGATAAAACCGTAATGGTAAAGTGTGACCATTTTCCTCTGATCTCTGCGTGTGCGATAATGAATCATAAGTCCCAAGGAGTCATTTGGTGAGATCTTATACACTCAACAGCTCCTGCATGTCGCATTATCATGAGTACCATCGATCCCAGGGCTACATCTAGTTTAAAAACAAATTTTAGGAAAATTTATTATGGTCGGAGAGCAAAAGTATCCACAACTGAGTTGCAAGCTGAATTTCAAAGGCTGCATCGGAATCCACTTGAAACAATTGAAAAGGTATTACATGATTTTATAATGCAAGGAAAGAATTGTCATTGTTTACCTTCAATTGCCAAAGCTTACGCGCTCACGTACAGGATCTTCAATTAGACAGAATAGCATCATCGTCGAATTTTCTAATTCTTTCAAAGACGTGGTTGGATAAAGAGAACACCTTAGTCATTCCTAATTTTGATATAGTAATTCAATTCAATTCCAATTCAGTTGAAGACAAATGACGAGAATAGGCGGAGTTGTAATCTAGCATAACACTCATGACGGAGCCCGAATTGTTATTCCACAAATAGAAGTCAATGCATAACAACTGGAATCACTGTCTGTTCAAATTTCTAATGGAGAAGCAATACTACAATAAAATTCTGATGATTTTGATTGGGGATTTTAATCCGAATTATGTGTTGGATTCAGCGCTCCTTTTGATTTAGTTCTTTGGCATGAAATTAAATTTAGAAATGTCCAGCAGTCGCACCGAATCGACAACACGATCAAAAACAATCATTGATACTGTATTTCAAAGCACACTGTAAAACTATCGATACTATCGAATGGTTATATTTTTTTGCACTACCGAATGGTCGTTGGCCACTATCGATACTTTTTGTTAGAGGAAATATACATATTGTTTATATTATATGTATTATTTAGTATGTATTTTTTTTGTATTTTTGAAAATGGGAATTTGTGTACATTGATTCGCTTAAACATCACTATTTTTTACCTATTACCGGGATTTACACGGTTCAAGTAATGAACTCAATTCTGCCTGCTAGTAGAAGAGAAGGGTTGAGAAGAAAAAGGAAGGGTACATATGCGTCTGTACCAGGGTACCCAAATCATTTTTGAGAATTCCCCGATTTCGACTATGAAATTCCCCGATTTCGCCCGAAATTGCGTAAAATTCCCCACTCATAGATATCTCCTTATTAAAAAAAAATTGTTGTATTTTGATATTCGTTTATATTATTTCTAAATGTAAATTATCTATGCACTCATAAGTCAAACCAAACTTTTGTAAAGCTAGTTTACAAATAATGAATAAAAAATGCGCATATAATACTTACATACATACAGTAGTCGAAAAAATTTTAGTCGCACCAAATTTTGGCAAGTTTTCACAATTAATATTTTTTTTTTGTTATTTAATTTGAGTAATTTTTTTATAAAAATATAGTTCATTCTCTAATAAAAACCGTATAAATCCAAGTTTCAAACTTTATTCAATATTCAAAAATGCAACAAACTTTCGTAAAAATTTCGAGCTTTTTTACTTCGATTCTCTAGAAAGATTTTGGGTATGCATTATGCACTCAGTTCTATTATAATAAAGTGCAAGTTTCATGTGCCTAAAAATTTTTCTTTTAGAATTTTGTTTGGTGCTAGTTGCAGCCTTCTTCCATACAAAAATAAATTGTTTTATTCATTATAGGAAAGCAAATGCGACAAAGAAAATTATAAAAAATCAAACGGTTGTTTGCATCATTGGCAGGGTAGCAAAATCAGTACTTTTAGTTGCAGTCATATTGCTTATGCAACTTTTTTAACTCATTATGAAATTAATGAAGCAAAAAGGAAACAAATCACACCTAATTCCTCACAAAAAAACAGTTCCTCCCCCGATTCCCCACGCAAACTGAAATTCCCCACAAAAACCGGTCCATTCCCCGATTCCCCACGCAAACTGAAATTCCCCGCAAATTGGGGAACTCCCCACGAGTTGGCTTCTCTGGTCTGTGGTTCAAGAGTCTTGCTTTGCTTTTGACATTTTCGCAAATAGAAAACACAAAAGATAATGAACCAGAATTGTTTTAAAGTACTTGAATCATGTAAATCAGGTGTAATTAAATTTGAAAAAACTAGTTTGAATATTTTTTTTGGACCAAACTATGGTGTTAGTGATTCTGCGTCGATGGAAGAAACTATTGATATAAGCCAGGGTCAGTTAAAGTTTGGAGATTCTTGTATCGAAGAGAAAGAAAAAAGTTACTGAAAATCGCTATATAACAATTAGCTAATTCTTCTTTATATAAATAGCTTCGTCAATGCATTTTAAAATTATCCGATACCATCGAAAGTATCGATATTTTCAATGAAAACTATCGAAAACATCGAATGGGATGACTATCGATAGTTTTACAGCTCTGTTTCAAAGATGTATTGATCACATCTTAACTAAAGCATATATTTGTTATTATAAGCCACTCGTCTCTTTTGTAGAAATTTGAACATGAGTCTTAATAATAATAAAATGAAAAATTAAAAAGTGTAAAACGAAAAATTATAAAAACTTATCAACATCGTACCAATATTACAATAAGCAAACGCATTCATCCTTTTCTCTCGTAGTTTAATTTTATGAAGGTTGCACTGCACACATATGTTTTTTTTTTTTTACTTTTCAGTCCACGTTATTGTTTAGAAATATTGTTTAATAAAAGAATCTCTTTGATTTGTCTATTAATTTTCTGATGAAGCTGACAATAGTATGTATAATTAAAATAAAATATCTACTAGTGAGCTTTATTATTATGCACTAGATATGAATATTTGAAAGGGGTTTCCAAAATGATATTGAACATTGGCACATATAATGTCAATAAATATATTGTAGATAATTCTAACATTTATTATATCTTTTATTAACTTAAACATTGCTACTAAGTTACTTTATTCACGTGTATTTAAATATAAAGGAAAAAGTCATCTTGCAGCAGTAAGGATTTGCGGCGATAAAGCATATAATATTAGGCGACCAATGTATGATATGGATAAAATCCGAACAGATATTAATCTGTTGTCGTGGTATTTAAGACATCCGCAAGAGAAGAGTGGAAGGAAAGAAGAGAAGAATACTTTTGATAGAGAAGGTAAGTAGAAATGCTAATAAATTTGTATGCTATTGCATGAATTTCACATTTAACGTTTAACCTGTTATAATTAATTGCTCTCGTTTAAGCTTTTATTTTTAACTAATGCATATTGTTGAAGCTTCAGCTTCAATATGAGTAGCAAACTAAGATATACTACAAACATTTGTGAATACCGTGGTTATGTTCCTTTCATTTTCTCTCCGTCATAATAACATCATTCGCTTGGTAACAGTCAACGTGCGCGGAGGATATCCGACTTCACTCATATCCAGCATTGCCAGGTTGCCGTTTTTAACGTTATTTTGAAATTTTTTCATGTCCTGTTGACATTAGGACGGTTTTTAAATAAAATTTTACGTGTTTGACAAACCTGAACATCAAAAATGAAAACCATTCGAGAGAAAATTTTAACTATATGTTAAGCCACTTTTTCCAATTTATTAAAAAATTGCCCCATTTTTAATGGTCTTTCCTCATTGTTTGAGTCACTTCATTACATTTTTATACCCGAGCGCATTTGTGCACAAGGGTATTATAACTTCGTTCACAAAACGGGTTTTGTAGCAGCCAAAACGAATCGAGATAGATATAGACAGCTGTATGCATAAATGATAAGAAAGAATAAAATTATATGTAGCTAAAAAACTAAAAACACGCTTTTATTACATCAAGAACTAAAAAGTATAAAATAATTTATAGATATAGGGACTCCGTTCAAGAAGAATAGGAAGTTCCTTAACTTGATCTAAATTAACTTTTTTAAATTAGATAAAAATAAAATTAAAGTGATTGGCCCGTAGTCATAGTCCAAATAAAGTCCACTGTAAAGTTTGTTGCAGCTTTTTGACATACTTTTCAATGGGATATCTGTAAAAAAACTGCTACAAACTTTACTGTCGACTTTATTTTGGCTATGACTACGGGCAAAGAATACACAGTATACAGAAGACGCAACCAATTTGAATTTATGGCACGAGCGGTGAGACAAACAAGGGTATCAGAAGCGGCGCGCCTCTGTTACTTTAGCAGTATTTTCACTCGGCTGACGCTGATATGGTCTGATTATGGTAACTTAACGTAACTTACGGCTCTCTCTTAAAAATTCTGTTAAGTTGGTGTTGCTTACCCTGTGGGGAAAATCTCTAGTTCTGAACTGGGGCGCTTCTAGTACATTTAGACCCAGTACTGGTTCGCGATAAATCTCTTTTGCATGCAAGCAACTGGCGAATTTAACATGGCGATGTCCTAGGAAGTGTCAATTGCCCCCCGCTGCATCCCTTTTTCGATAGTTCCGAACTAGTCCTAAATTCTATAGTTCCGAACCAGTTCTAAAATCGACAGA
>NW_016158463.1:38082-39961 GCF_001687245.7 Rhagoletis zephyria
GCGCTTCTAGTACATTTAGACCCAGTACTGGTTCGCGATAAATCTCTTTTGCATGCAAGCAACTGGCGAATTTAACATGGCGATGTCCTAGGAAGTGTCAATTGCCCCCCGCTGCATCCCTTTTTCGATAGTTCCGAACTAGTCCTAAATTCTATAGTTCCGAACCAGTTCTAAAATCGACAGACGAAAGAAAAAAGTATCATGATTTTTCAATCTTTTCGGTTCTTCCGTGTGTGATTTTACATTATTTTCAAAGAAACATTTTTTCAAATTTGAAATTAAATTTGTTTGAATGATTGTAAGAAATGTACGTTTACATACCTTTGGCTGTAGCTGACTTTGCAGAGGTGCTCGCTGTTATTGGTTAGATTCCAGTAGGCCCCAGGATGTTAATATGTAAACACAAAGCTTTGTTTTGTATTACCAAACTATGAAATAGCATCCGCGAAGCACAGAAGAGAAACGTATTTGAACGAAAAAGCCGCCGAGCACATATCTATGTAGAGTAAACAAGCCCACCGCTGCATCCCTTATTCGATAGTTCCGAAATAGTTCTAAATTCGACAAATAGGATCTAGTTCGTTCTGCATCCCTTTTTCTATAGTTCTGAACCATTTCTAAATTCGTCACTTTAGATATGGATTTCTAGTGAAAAAAACTGAAAAAATTAGTCTCTTGAAAGTACCACTTTTCGCCGATTTTGGACTGGTGGGGATCTAGTTCCTATCGGACTAGTTCGTTTTTGGCGATGAAGACCTAGTACGGAACTAGAAATTTAATTCTCTAGTCCGCGGTTTCCCTACAGGGTATAATCAGATGTAGGCACTACGGTAGTGCCACTACCACAAACAAGCGTGAGCTAAAAGTGAGAATGTGTTAGTGTGCCTAATTCATTTTGCATGATGTCGTGTTCTCATCGCTGCGCTCTCGCTTGTATAAGTTATTAGTTTCTCTTGTGAGAAACTAAAAAAATTAAATTTTTTAGCGACTCGAAGTCGTTGTTCTTTATTCAATTAAAGCAACTTAATTACTAACTTTACAATATATTTCTTACTTCTACATATCGTACGAAGTCACGTTGGTTGACAGGTGATTCCTCTTGTTGTTGTTGTTGCGTTATTTACTTTCGTCCATTCCCATGAATGGTAATGCACGGTCAGCTATTGAATGGTTGCGCGTGTGGTGTCATATGCCCGTGGGATAGCGACTTACTTGTAGGTCGCATGCTTACGCAGCATTGCATACCGCTTTCGTATGGATAGTTACATATTTATATGTGGGCAGTTTTGGAGCCCAATTTCAGAGTATGTGGCATTAACTCCTCCCCCTTTAAAGTATGCAGCGTCCTCGTTGGATGGCATTTCATTTGTAGGTACAGTGGGGGTTTCCTTTGAACTGCTAGTATTGACTTCAATGTTTATTCTCATTTTCTTTTTAGAGTTTAATTTTTTGGCAATCATGGTGGCCAATAGGATAATCAGTGATAGCGTGATTATCGAAGAGCATGTGAAAATGCTTATTTTGTATTTCTAGTTGACATCATCTATTTTTTGCGATGTTCGCTATATTGAGCTCTTCCAAATATTGCAAAGAAAGAACTTCCTCGAGATTTGCTTTAGCATTTGTCGATTTGACGATTGCTGGTAAGGGCTTTGCAAACAGTTGATTTTTATTAACAAAATGTTTGCCTTCAATTGATAAGCTTGAATTATCGTATCTGATCAAAAATGTACAATTCAGATTGATTTCTTTGTTGTCTATTATTTAAGGGTCCATTGTAACTATTGATAAATAATAATCCGGTCATTATTTCTTCTATCGTGAGCATATGGTGACTGTTTATTAGGGTGCAGTTGGATGAATATCCTTTTAAAAGGTT
>NW_016158463.1:40061-41223 GCF_001687245.7 Rhagoletis zephyria
CGAAAATGGAAGAGTACTGGTTGATAAATAAGTAACGATTTTAATGAATCAAAAAGAAACGAGTGAAGAGTATATTAAATTAAAGTCCACTGTCTCAAACTGTCTATCAGTTTTATCCACTCAAAATATTCCCACGGATAACTGGGACCCTATTCTGGTAAATATTTGCGCCGCAACTTTACCAGAAAAATCGTTACTTTTATGGGAGCAAGCCAGCAATCACAATTCACATAATAGAAGCTTCAATAGATCGCAATCATTTATGAACGAAAATAAACATACGTCATGTGAATTTTGTAAAGGAGGTCACCCATTAAGATCTTGCGAGAAGTTTAAAAAACTTACGACGACCGAAAGATATAATGTCGTCAGAAACAACAGGCTTTGCACAAATTGCTTCTCACACTCTCACACGCAAAAAGACTGTGAGAGTAAATTTAATTGTGTATATTGCCAAAAGCAGCATCACTCGATGCTCCGTATTAATAATTTTACCCGCAAAAATAGCTCTAACTCTCAAAGAGCCACAGGTCTAGTTACAACAACTATACCCGAAAACCCCGAAGTTTAAATCGAAAAACCATGCTGTTCAAAAACATTCGATTGAACATCGAGGAGAATTATTTAAGCTTAGAGCTCTAATCGATCAAAGCTCACAAAGATCGTTTATCTCAGCAAAAGCACAAAACCGATTAAAACTCCCTACCACAAACTCAAACTTTGAAATTTCGGGAATGGGTGGAAGAGTAATACAAAACTCTAATAAAATCTGCTCATTAACCCTGATTTCCCCAATGCGAATGTAAGAATAGAAGCACAAGCTATACTTCTGCCGCAACTAACAAATATGCTTCCAAGCTACAAAATAAACGACAAAGATCGTCAGAAATTCGCCCACCTCAAATTAGCGCATCCCAACTGCCACACCCCCGCGCAAGTTGATATCCTATTAGGCAGCGACCTAATACCCCAAATATTACTAAAAGGCATTAAAAAATCTCTAATACCCTATTAGCCACCTTCGGATGGATTATAAGCGGCCAAGTCAAAGCAAAAATATCGGTATTTAAAACTCAAGTTGAAGATATTTCAAACGAATACCTCAATTATCCATTAAAAAGATTTTGGGAGTTAGAAGAACTCCCCCCCCCCCCCCCCCCCC
>NW_016158463.1:41277-54369 GCF_001687245.7 Rhagoletis zephyria
CCCCCCCCCATACAGGTTACTACCCCAGAAGATACAATTTGCAAAGATTACTACAAAGCCACAACAACGCGGGCACAAGCTGGTCGATATGTAGTACGACTTCCATTTAAGTCTGAATTCCCAGACACACTCGCCCTAGGTCGCTTCCGAACCTCTGCACTTCAGCAGTTTTTAAGTATGGAAAAAAACCTACTTAAAAAAGGCGAGCTTAAATCAGCATACGATGGTGTCCTGGAAGAATATCTCGACTTAGATCCTATGGAAAAAGTAAATCCATATGAAAAGATAACTAAAGGTAAATACACCTCATTTTACCTACCCCATCATGCGGTTGTAAAACCAGATAAAGAAACAACCAAGGTAAGAGTAGTCTTCAACGCCTCGAAAGGTACAAGTTCGAGCAAGCCCTTAAATGACATTTTGTACACATGACCCACATTACAACCCGATTTAATGCTTCTGATTTTAAAGTGGCGTATGTTCAAATACGTATTTAACGGAGACGTCGAAAAAATGTATCGACAAATACTCGTACATAAAGACGATCAAGGCTTTCAGTGCATTATATTTCGAAATTCACCAAATAGTCCAATATGTGACTATAAACTCAAAACGGTGACATTTGGCGTAAATTGCGCCCCTTTCTTGCCATTCAAACATTCCGCGAATTGGTAAACGATATACAAGAAAAATTACCCCTAGCAACCCCGGTAATAAAAACACAAACATTTGTGGATGATATCACGTTTGGAAGCCACAGCTTACNTTTCTTGCCATTCAAACACTCCGCGAATTGGTAAACGATATACAAGAAAAATTACCCCTAGCAACCCCGGTAATAAAAACACAAACATTTGTGGATGATATCACGTTTGGAAGCCACAGCTTACCTTAAGCGTACGAAGCACTATCACAAGTGATACAAGCCCTCATTTCAGCAGGGTTCCCCCTAAAAAAGATAACCGCCAATCACCCCGAAATCCTAAAAGATATATGTATATAAAGAAAATTTATTAGATTCAAACTTCCTAATATTCGAAAAGGAAAGTACAACAAAAACCCTGGGCATACAATGGAATGCGATCTCAGATAAATTCTAATATACTCTTGAGTCGATATCTGCTCAATCCGCAATAACTAAAAGACAAATTCTGTCGGCTGTAGCGAAACTTTTTGACCCCGCAGGATGGCTTTCGCCAATTATGATACAAGCGAGAATCCTGATACAAGAATTATGGCTAGACGGTACCGAATGGGACGAAAAGGCATGTTGCGCAACTATATATGTGCGCACCCAAATTAACAGCACAATTTCAAGCCATTTATTAGTAGCAAAGGCCAAGGTGGCCCCTCTCAAAACACTAAGTCTACAACGACTTGAACTCTGTGGCGCGCTATTATTCGCAAAATTAGCCTCAACTGTGCAAACGCATTTAAACATGACCAATCAAAAATTATATCTATGGTCAGATTCAGAGATCGTATTAGCTTGGTTAGAAAAACCACCCCAATCATTGAAAACATATGTTTCCAATCGCACAGCCCAAATACTTGATTTAGTTGGGCCAGCAACATGGCGACATGTAGCCAGTGCTGATAAAACCGCCGATCTTGGCACAAGAGGTTGCAAACCCCTGCACCTCGCCACCACCACACTCTGGTGGAACGGCCCCAGCTGGCTAATAGAATCACAACAATTCTGGCCACAACTCCCCATACGCAACATAATTGCCCCAGAAAGTCGAAAAGTTGAAACCTTTCACACAATATTGGATAACACTGACATCCTAGAACGATTTTCTTCGTTCCCCCGAGCCCTAAGGGTAGTGGCATATATGTTCAAATTCGTAGAGCGCCTAAACAATAAGGTGAAGAAAATACCGAATTCCCCAGGTAACATGTTAACGTATCAAGACCTACAAAAAGCAAAGGTTATTCTTTTTGCATGCACTCAAACGCGCTATTTCAGCCGCGAAATGTTAATGCTAAGAGAATCAAAACCAATTGACAAAAGGAGTCAAATCTTAGTACTCAATCCATTTTTAGACATGAAAGGTCTGCTTCGTGCTAATGGACGGCTAGTGAACTCCAGCCTTACATATAGCGAACGCCACCCCATAATAATACCAGAGAAATCCCCCTTTGCAACGCTATACCTCAGATTTCTCCACTTATTAACGCTACATGCCGAACATCGCCTCATGCAACAAATGGTCCGACAAGAATTGTATATTCCACGACTAAAGCCACAGATCAAAAAATGCATATTTATGTGCAAAGTCTACACTATACATAAGCAGAAGATTCGCGCGCAGATCATGGCAGCTCTTCCACCTGAACGCTGCACTTTTGCTCTGCCCTTCACTACCACTGGTGTTGACTTTGCTGGGTTCTTCCAGATAAAGGCTTCCATATTAAGGACTTCAACCTTCACGAAGGGTTATGTGGCTGTCTTTGTATGCTTTACGACAAAGGCAGTACACCTCGAGCTATGTTCTGATCTGACAACTGCGGTTTTTCTCGCGGCATTTGCTCGCTTCGTCGGACGGCGGGGATTTCCATCAAAAATTAGCGACAATGGAAAAACCTTTGTCGGAGCCAAAAGAGCCATTGAAAAACAATTTATTAAATTTATAGAGGAAGTCTCGCAGAAATCGTTAAAAAATACGCACCCCAAGGCACACATTGGCAATTTATCCCACCAAGTGCCCACATATGGGTGGTCTATGGGAATCAGCTGTAAAAAGCTTCAAAACACATTTTAAAAAAGTCGCTGGCACACATAAATTTAACTTTGAAGAATTTACTACATTATTAACCCGAATAGAAGTCGTTCTTAACTCACGGCCCTGCTCTGCGCTCTCGCAAGATCCCTCCGGTTTCACTGCCCTCATCCCTGGACATTTTCTTAGAGGAGCTCCACTTCTGGCAATACCCGAACCAGACGAGCAATCCTTATCTCTAATGAAGCGATGGGAACGAATGAAAATTCTCCATCATGAATTCAGTCGTAGATGGAAGGAAGATTATTTAAAAGACCCCATAAAAGATATAGATGGGAGAACACTCAAGAGGAGCCTAAAATCGAAGAATGTGTTCTCATCCACGCTGAGTGTCTTCCCCCCACCGAGTGGCGCCTCGCAGGAATCGAAAAATTACATCATGGCTCCGATGGTTACATACGAGTCGTAGATTTGCACACACAACACGGTACACTACCTCGACCGCTCGTAGAACTTTGCCTTTTACCGACAGAAAACGCCAATAATCCATGAAATGTAATAATCGTAATTCCGATAACCCTAAAACCGCAAACAAAACGAAAAACACGCAACTCACCTAACGTAAATAAAAGTATTTACTAATGTGTACCAGATTAACCCTCTAAAGTTTCTACCCAAAATTAAAGCCGCGATTTCTTCATATAGAAATGGACGTGGAAATGCCCATATCATCCCCTCCACTCCTGTTCCGGCGGTCAGATCCCCGGTAACTGTACCGAGGGCCTCAGCACCACCAATTGCGGCACCGCAATCTCCCACATCATTCGCCGGAGCAGCTCCAGTGCCATCCCCTCGTCCAGGCGTTCGGCGAGCGGCAACATCGGCAACCGCAGCGCCACAAGGCGTACCCTCAGCATCCGCTGCACCCGCAGCATTCGAACAGCCATTAACGGAGTAGCTGGATCAAGGCGTCCTTCTTTGTGGCTCTGTCNCGCAGCGCCACAAGGCGTACCCTCAGCATCCGCTGCACCCGCAGCATTCGAAAAGCCATTAACGGAGTAGCTGGATCAAGGCGTCCTTCTTTGTGGCTCTGTCACCGGCGCCACGCATTGAGCGCCTGTGCAATATTTCGTGGCCTGCAACCGGCCTAGCGGCAGTAAGTGGCACGGGCGCACGGGCACTGTTTGAACTGCCTCGCGCTGTCCCACATGACATGGCGCGATCACACCGTGTTTCACCAATTCCCATCGGTCCAGGTAATCGACGCCGGCATCATCGCCAGCAGCAGAACGTCCTAATTCGGAGACTACCAACGGCTCACTACCGCCCCCCCCCTATCCCACCGCGGCCGACAGCAGTCCAGGTCGCACCACCGCCGCCCAACCGGGCCATTGCCAAGCAGGAGCTACAGGTGACGTTGCAGCAGCTACAGCGCCTACTAGGCTAAGTATACGCCTAGGGGGGCCGGGATGGCTAAATGGGTCCTTTCTCGATGGCAAGGCTGCCACTTCCGCTCGCGAAGCTACCGCCCACAGATGTCACCATCAGCACACACTACACATGTAATGCACACACCCACACACACACATGTATACAGATAAACAATAGTCAACTTAAAACACGGTTTTGTAAAGTCACAATCTTTAAGATTCTCCCCCGAGCGGAAGTTTTCGAGCAGCCCCCTCGATTTATCAATAAAAAACCCCTCACACTATTTGTTCATTTAAAGTGAAAAATTCTGTGTTTTCTTTTTTTGCATAGAGTGGAACCCGTGGTACTAAGTGGTAAGCCACCCGCCATATTAAAATCCAAGGGCCTAAAGTGTTCACGATGGAATAAGAGAATTGAAAAATGTTATCAAATGTATTAACAGCGATCGAACGAAAGTGGAGAGCGAAAAAGCAAACAAATTGGCCTTAATTTCTGTAGAGCTTGCTGAGCTCCGCGCACTACTGGCTTCTGGAGGTTCGGCTGCAGTTTGTTTTCCTGCCCTCCCAGCAAATGCTACTATGCAATTTGAGCCAAATTGTACCCACATGGGCACAGCAAGTATCTGGCACAACTCACACCGCGAATGGATCTCCTGCAAATACATCAAAAAAATCTGCCCAAAATCTCCAATACGTACCTGTCAACAAGCCAGCGGAAGCGCCAGCAAACACTTCAAACGGCGCGCCCGCTACACATAAAAATATTGCAAATAGGAATATCTCAGAAAAAGCTTGCCTCCTACCACAACAACCAAAACAACACCAACGATCTCTGCTACTGCTGCTTCACCTACCAACTCTAACATAGATATGCCTATTACTATTGCTGACGCTCCGGGATCTACGTAAACAAGTGGTTGACCGTGCAAAACAAAAAGCCAAAGAAAACGAGAACTTCAAGCGTTGTTGTTGGCAGAAATAACAATAGCGAATTAGATACATTTGTGAGCAAAAAATGGGTACACCTCTCCTCATTTAAATCAACTGTCAATACGGAGGATATAATTGCTTATGTTAGCAAACACGCGAAGATAAGCAGCCAGCATTTAGTCTGCTACATACTTATAAAAAAAGATGCAAATCCAAAAGACTTGAAGAGAATCAATTGTAAATTAGGCGTATCCCCCCGTTTTTATACAAAGGTTTTTGACCCCTTGCTATGACCGATGGATGTTATAATTCAGCCGTTCCGTTTTTTAAAAAATCAAGGGGGGAAAGACTTGAAGAATTGAGTCGTTCAAGCGTCTCTTAAAGCTTCAACTCATATTCTATTTATTATCAAAATATAAGCGGTATGCGAACCAAAGTCAATGATTTTAGATTGGCAACCTCATTGCATGATTACGATTTCATTTCAATAACCGAAACTTGGTTACATAGAGACATTGCAAGTGCAGAATACTTCGATAATCACTACTCGTTATACCGCAAAGGTAGATGGCCCATAGCTAGTGGTTGTGAACGTGGGGGTGGGGTTTTCTTAGCGGTTAGGTCAAATATGCAAAGCAAACTTGTAGCATTGCTTTTGGCTGATAATATAATTGAGCAGATATGTGTGGAAGTCACTTTTAAAAGTAATAAAACCGTTTTCCTTAATTTACGAACGACACATAAATAACATTGACTACATAACAATCACTGGTAATAGCCAGGTCATTGTCATAGGGGATTTCAATCTACCAGGCATCGTCTGGTCTACTGCGGACCACAAACTGACGCCTTTCAATATTAAATCCGATACTGAATCATCAGTCACTAGCTTTTTCACATCCACGAATTTACAACAAATAAATAGCTTTTATAATGATAATGATAAAATACTAGATCTTGTATTTACTACTACTGATCTTAGATCTAACTGTGAATTGAACCTGGCACCGATTTCTCCAAACAGCATCCATCACAAAGCTTTAAAAATTACATTTGAATTTTACAGTTTTGATAATCTATGTGCCTACTCTTCGCCCTCTTTTGACTTCAAAAAAGCTAACTTTGATGCAATAAACTCGGAACTAAGCTCAATTGTTTGTAACTACATTGTACCAATTAGGAATCCGGACTCTATCTATAAAATAATTCACGAAAAGTTTTCCCATATAGTTTCTTCTTTCGTTCCTCTGAAACAAGTGGCTCGAAACAGTAAACCACCATGGTTTAATGCTAGGCTATGCAGCCTAAGGAATAAGAAAAATAAAGCTTTTAAAAATTTCCGAAGGACCCACTTGTTGAGGGATAGGAAAGGATATGAATATCTTCGTAAAAAGTTCGACAATCTGCATAAGTCACAACACAAAACGTTTATNTGCTCGGCTATGCAGCCTAAGGAATAAGAAAATAAAGCTTTTAAAAATTTCCGAAGGACCCACTTGTTGAGGGATAGGNCGCTCGGCTATGCAGCCTAAGGAATAAGAAAAATAAAGCTTTTAAAAATTTCCGAAGGACCCACTTGTTGAGGGATAGGAAAGGATATGAATATCTTCGTAAAAAGTTCGACAATCTGCATAAGTCACAACACAAAACGTTTATTTATAAAAGGGAATGTAAATTAAAATCTAACCCGTCAGCATTTTGGCATTTTATAAATTCGAAAAGAAACACCAACGGATTTCCGACAAAAATTGTGTATGATGGAGTTTCCTCTAACTCAACTCTAGAGTTGTGCGATCTTTTTGCGTTATTTTTTCAAAAAGTCTATGATGACTACCCTCCTGCTTCAACATACATTGCAGACTCATACACTGCGGATATAATCAGCTCTTTTTCAATCACTGAGGACGATGTGCAATCTGCTATATCAATCCTGAAACCGAGCTTTAACTACGAAACCAATAGCTTTCCTGCGATATTTTTTATTCGCTGCTTAACGAATGTCTTAAAACCGCTTGCTATTCTCTTCAATGCTTCTATTGAGTCCGGTAAATTCTTAGATTGCTGGAAATTATGTTTCATAGAGCCTGTCTTTAAATCCGGCGATAAAAACAGTGTATTAAACTATCGGGCAATTGTTAAACAAGACGTATTCGCTAAGATCTTCGATCATATTATAAATAAGAAATTATATGAGCACGTAAAATTTTTACTCTGTGACAGTCAACATGGGTTCCTCCCAGGGAAATCGACCGTAACCAATTTAGCAATAATCACTAAAAGCATAATTTCGGCAATGGCACAACGTGCCCAGCTTGATGTCATATACACAGATTTCTCGAAGGCCTTTGATAAAGTTGACCTGAATATCCTCCTATCTAAGCTCAAAAGATTTGGGATTAGTGGAATACTACCAGAGTTCTTTAAAAACTCCTATTTAAAAGGAAATTGGTAGTAAAAATCGGCTCTACAAGATCCAACATTGTCATTAATGCGACTTCGGGTATTCCGCAAGGGACCCATGTTGGTCCCCTTCTTTTCTTGCTTTTTATAAATGATTTACCAACGCGAATTACTTGGTCAAGGAGTCTAGTTTTTGCAGACGATGTAAAAATCTTTAACCTAATAAAAGACCTCTCGGATTCTCAAAATCTACAACAGGTCTTGGACGCATTAAAAGATTGGTGTAGCATAAATAATCTAAGTCTCAACATTGAATGTTGCGTTGTGTTTTATACCCGAAGTACCAACGCAAAACTGTTCAATTATTCGTTAGGTGGAGCTACATTACGGCAGAAAAATGAGATTAAAGACTTAGGTGTAATCCTCGACCGCAAGTTAACATTCTCCCCACATGTGGATTACGTATTTTACAAAGCCTATTCTATGTTAGGTTTTATTAAAAGAAACTCAAAAGACTTCAAAGATCCTCTTACACTAAAATGTCTTTATGTGGCTTTGGTCAGGAGCATCCTTGAATATGGAGTCATCATCTGAAATCCCTGTTATGATTTCCACTCGCGACGTATAAAAATGATTAAAAAAAATTCACGCGATTTGCGCTAAATCGAACTAATGGGGCTCGTGGTCCATGTAATGGTACCCATCCTCGTGCCTCAACTGCCGTCCTTACTGGCGCCCCCTACTGGCGCCCCCAACACCCTCACTGGTGCTCTTAAAGGGGTTCCTACTAGCGTAACCTACCTGGTATCCCACCTTACGAATCAAGACGGAAACTACTTGGCTTACAAGCACTGGTGGACAGGAGATCATAGTTATCCATTATGTTTGCTTACAACTCTTTATCCGGAGGTATTCGCTGCCAAGAAATCCGCAATCTCTTTATTGTGAATGAGCCATCTATACAACTTCGGAGCAGCAAGCTTTTTGTAGAAGCTACATACGAGACCTTATATGCATATAACGAGCCAATAGCCAGAATTATTCGCTTATGTAATTCTCACGCATCATCCATAAATTTTAATACTGGGATATATAATTTTAAATGGGATCTGTTAAAAATTTTCAATTAATGTATCGCCACACACACAATGGAGACTAAATTAATGTTAAGTCTTAGTCTGTAAGAATTTATACTCTGTATTGAATAACTGAATTGAAATAAATAAATAAATTAATTAATTAATAGTTTTTAATGATATTCAGGCAGCGCCGAGTTTTGTAAAGTTTACGGGATGTACATAGCTGAGTGGTAAACGCTTCTGACTTTGGACATCGATTACGCAGGATCGATCCCTGCTGAAGTCTAAAAAAAAGAAGTCTGATGAGGAGATGTGGTGATCTCCGGAATAGCTGCTATAACTTCTACCGCTTAGACTTTGTTGCTTTTTCAAATTTTCCTAATAAACAATCGTGGTAAAAAGCTCAATAAAAAATTTAAAAAAAAGATTAAAAATGTTAATAAGCCACAATAACATTGAAAAATACATAGTTTAGCAAGCACCTGCCTGAAACTATACAAAAAAGCAAATAAGCAAATGGATGTATAGAATTGACAACAACAACCACGCTGTCGAGTTTAATTAGAGGCAAATCAGCTGCACTTGATAGTAGTTGGTTGAATAAGGAAAATGAATTAGCAACAAGAGTTTACGGGAATGCCATAGCTCAGTGGTTAACGCTTCTGACTTTGAACATCGATTACGCAGGTTCGATCCGTGTTGAAGTCTAGAAAACAGAAGTCTAATGAGGGGATGTAATGATCTCCGAAATAGCTGCTATAACTTCTACCGCTTAGACTTTGTTGCTTTTTAAATTTTTCCTAATAAAAAATCGTGGTACAAAGCTCAATAAAAGTATTAAAAAAAATAAAAAATTCCAAATAGTTTTTTTTAATCAACAATTCAAAATTTTTGCAGTGTTTTGGAAATTCTTTTTCTTTGAAAATTCTTATTTTTCTTTGAAATTTTGCAACAACTCGGTGCTGCCTGAATATCATTGAAAAATATTAATGTTGGTAAATTCGGTGCCCACTTGAGGAAGCCTTACCCACTAGCTTTTACCCGCAGGTTTCACCCCACGTAAGAAGGAGTTAAAGCGGTCATGTGACTTGTGGTTTCGAAGTTATGGCTGATAAAAATTCTAAGCCTATGTTAAGTGCTACGCCCCTTTTAAAAACTCATTTATATATATCTTACTATAAGCACCTACCATAGATATATCAGCATACCAAATGTCATATTTATGTGACCTATGGTTCCGAAGTTATAACTGGTAAAATATTCCACGCCTTTGGGATTTGCCACCCCCTTTTACAGTCTCATTTATATACGTACCTTACTATACATACCTACCATAGATATGTCTGCATACCAAATTTCCAGCTCATGTGACTTATGGTTCCGAAGTTGTGACTGACTAAAAATTCCACGCCTATGTTGTCTGCCACGCCTCCTTTAACAAACTCATTTATACATATCTTAAGATAAGCGTCTACCATAGATATGTTTGCATACCGAATTTCAAGTTCATGTGACTTACGGTTCGAGGTTAGATCTGATTAAATAATTCACGCCTATGGGAGGTGCAACGCCCCCTTTTCCAATACCGCCCATATTTTCCCATAAGTATGGAATTAATTTTATTTGTCTCGACAGCAAGTTCCAATACTCTACCACAAATATTTCAAGAGGTATACAACAGGAAAATTTTAGCTAGTATAGGAGATGCCCTCTTTTCCAGTACTGCCCATTTTTCTCTATGCCTATAAACTTCGCGGGGTAAAAGCAAATAGGTGTGCAAAGTTTCTTGCGATTCCGTGCCGCGGTTCAGAAGTTATAAGGTAATAAACAAACAGACATTCACATTTATATATATAGATATATAATCATTCATCTAGAACCTTATCGAAAACCTACCTGAAAATCGAAGTTACCGTTTTTGAAATCGCCACTTGCCACGATTTTGAACTTCACGTATTCTAACTCGGGAACACGCCCCCAAAATAGTCTAATCGGAGATTCCATCGTTCAACACCGATTCAGTTGAATCTGGTTCAAGGACAGCATGTATATAGGATTCACATTCCTTGGCAAACAAGCCTCACATTCCTATATGGGTGTTTCCATCGGAAGGTCCACCACGACAAAAAAAATAAAAGTCTTATATCTAGCGTATTTACGTGCCGTTTTGTCTGCTTTTTACAATATACACTGGCTATGTAAGTTGAATCATGTTTGCGTAAAAGGGTCTTCATAAGTGGCGCCAAGGTCGAGATATTTCGAAAAACCGTATTTATGGTCCGATTTGGTTCGAATTTGGCGTATGTAGTTGAAACACAATAAATCATAGATTTCCAAAAAATTGGCCCTGAATTGGCGCTGAAATCAAAATATAATATATATTTGACATAAAATACATGTTTTATTTGCGTTAATTTATTTGCGTTACACTGGCTATGTAAGTTGAATCATGTTTGCGTAAAAGGGTCTTCATAAGTGGCGCCAAGGTCGAGATATTTCGAAAACCCGTATTTATGGTCCGATTTGGTTCGAATTTGACGTATGTAGTTGAAACACAATAAATCATAGATTTCCAAAAAATTTACCCTGAATTGGCGCTGAAATCAAAATAAAAAGTATATTCGACATAAAATACATGTTTTATTTGCTGAAATAAAAACGTCACATGACGTTTCACACTTGGGGTTGTAAAAGAAAATTGAAATAAGTAACATTAATTCAAGAAACTCTAAAAACAACTAGAAATGCTCCAGATCATATTAAAATAAGTTTCATGAAAATAGCCATCCACAATTCGCATAGTTTTGCGATTTTGTAAGAAAAGAAAAAATCAACTTCCATTTTTTGTCACGTAACCGCACTCTCTTTAAATGCTTATATTTCTGGACCAAGCAGTTCGATTGTTTTCATTTTTCGGTTAAATATAGAGCTAATTATGTGCTATACAATAGCCTAAAAAAGTTAAAGAAAACAAATGGTATTCCTTTTTTGTATCACATTGAAACGTACGACCGTCACGTATGCGACGTATTGAAATACCCATATACAAATGTTAAAAAGACCAATTTTTTCCAACTGACTTTTTGAATTTAAATTTTGAAAAAAAACTATTATTTTCGGTCCCTAATGTATTCAATTTGACTGCGGTATGTACACAAGGTAGCTATGCTCAGTGTTGGCATTTTTAGTACAATTGTACTTTTTTGATACAATTTCGTTTCCAATACACTTTCCTTCTACACATACTTTTTAGTACAATTTTATGATGAATACTATAAATATATAGCTCAGAAAGTTCAATCTCTTTTTTTCTTCGCCTTCTCGTTTTTGCTTTTGTATGTTTTGAAAAACGGTTTTGAACGAACCATTATCACATCACAAGGTGTGCTATCAACCTGAAATTCCTAGGCAAGTTTTGAAAGAATATTTTTGATACTAAATCTTATCAAAACAAAATATCGAAATCAGTTTCATATAGAAACAGTGTCATCGTTAATTAAGAAAGAGTTGTTATTATATATTATAACTTTACGACACTCACATATTGACTAGATTTGCCTATTTATTTGATTACTTTTTAATTTAAATTGGTTTGTGTATAAAAATATAGTTTATTCCTTAACAAAAACTTTATAAAAATAAGTTTAAATCCTCGAACAACATACAAACAAAACCGACAAACTTTCGTAAAAATTTCAAGCATTCCATTTATTTTTTTTTAATAATTTGCAGTTTTTTATCTCATTCAATGTTAGTGCAAGTTTAAAGTAGCTGGGATTTACCGTTGATGTGTGGCATTTTTTTGACGATGTCGCTCATTTTCTTCCATATTATCTAAGTATATTCGACGAAAAAAAAAAATATATAAAAAATCAGCGATAAGTCGCAGCTATTTCAAACTTGCACTTTATTTAAATTGATCGAGCTACAAAACTGCATACTCAAAATATGTATTTATAGGAAATCTAATTAAAAATCTCGAAATTTTTACGAAAGTTTGTTGATTTTTTAATGTTGCGCAAAGATTGAACCTTGGTTTTATACGGGGCTTGTTAAAGTATAAACTGCATTTTTATAAACAAATAATTAAAATTAAATAATTTTAAGATAAATGGCCAATCTTGTCAATATGTGCGTGTCGTAAGCACTTCAAATACTATTAAAATGTCAAGTTTTAGTAGTGAATCCAAAGAAGATGTCTCTTTTGTCCATTCATATTAACTTAAATAAATTTTTTTGTTTTGAAGTGTACCTTAATATTATATCATTGGTCCTGGAGGGAATTTATGTATACACGTACTAAGGAAATATATGAGCAAATTAAAAAGTCGATACAATTTACAGTCGAAAAGTACAGTTTTTGTATAGATTTCGTACTGAAGGAACAATTTAATTTCCCAAAACTGGTTATGCAATCAATGTTAGTGCAAGTTTAAAGTAGCTGGGATTTACCGTTGATGTGTGGCATTTTTTTGACGATGTCGCTCATTTTCTTCCATATTATCTAAGTATATTCGACGAAAAAAAAAA
>NW_016158463.1:54997-70787 GCF_001687245.7 Rhagoletis zephyria
CCATTAAGCAGTGTCCCGTAATTATACCTACAACTGAGCTAATAATGGGGCGGTCGATTTGTATGAGAGTTTTAGATCGTTTTTCGTTTATAATTGGCCAGATCTGTTTTGTAACAGAACATGTTGGTTCTTTCGCCCAACGTTCGTTGGCCAATTTAATAAAAATAGATTTCAGTTGGTGCTTACTCGAGGACAGGGGAACGCCTGCATCGAGCGCAGAGTTTGTTGAGCGTAGTTCAGTTCCCCCCTCGCCAGCTCATCTGTCGCGCAGTTTCCCGGTATTCCACTATGCCCGGGTACCCATACCATGTTAATGGTGGCTTTCGCGGCAAGCTCGTTTAGGGTACTTCTGCATTCGGCAGCCACCTTTGAGGAAGTGTTACTGAACTGCAAAGATTTGATCGCTGCTTGGCTGTCAGAGTAGATAGTGACGGATTGTGGACAATTTGTGCCACCTTTAAGCCAAAGGGCGGCCTCCGTTATGGCTGTTAATTCCGCCTGAAAAACGCTGCAGTGGTCAGGGAGCCGCCTGCTTAAGTTTACCGATAGTTCTTTGGAGTAGATTCCGCTTCCAACTTTATTGTCGAGCTTTCACCCGTCCGTTAATATGGCGGCAGATCCTGGATCTAAGTCCGAGCGATTTACCCAGTTGCTTCTGTCTGGAATTCTGGTAGAAAACCTATTTTCGAAGCAGAGATGTGGACTAATGTAATCCAGCTTACGTAAGGTTGCTGGAATGGTGCTCAGAATTTTTGAGTGACCGAATCTATGGTCTCTCCATGTATGGGCTGCATTCAGTCTAGTTGCATTGCAATTGGCCTGATATCTACCATAGAGATCGGTAGGGAGAAGATTCAAAACAGTCTCCAGAGTTCTACTGGGAGTAGAGGGCAGGGCACCCGTAATTAACATGGTTGCCGCCCTTTGTACTCGGTCCAATATGCCTCTGTAAGTGGATTTTTCTAGAGCCGGCCACCGCACGGTAATCCCATAGAAAAGGATGGGTCGGACAACCGCCTAATTCATCCAGTGTATTATGTGTTGTTTCAGACCCCATCGTTTCTCTACCGCTGCCTTACAGGCGTAAAGGGCGGTAATCGCTTTCCTGTATCGTTCCGAAAGGTTCCGCCTCCAGTCCAACTTCCTGTCGAGAATTAAGCTGAGGTATTTAACCGCGTTGGAGAGTGTAGGTCCCACCCCGTTTAGGGAGGGGGGCTGAAAAGACGGTATCTTATATTTCCTCGTGAAAAGTATCATTTCGGTCTTGGTGGGATTAACTTTAAGTCCACACTCCCTCGACCGGCTGTTCACGAGACAGAGNTGGAGATGCTTACCCGTGACTGTGAGTGCAATGTCGTCGGCGTACGCTACGACGTAACAGCCGGTACTCTGCAGTCTCATCAGAATTGAGTTTACTGTAAGGTTCCAGAGTAGGGGTGAGAGAACTCCTTCTTGAGGAGTACCTCTCGTTGCATGCCTGGTTATCGACGCGCCCCCCAACTCTGACGAGATAATTTTTCTTTCAAGAAGAAGTCTTATAAGCTCCACCAGAGGCCGCTCCAGCCCCACTTGGGAAAGTGAGCCCACCACGGCCTCTGGAAGAATATTGTTAAAGGCGCCTTCTATGTCAAGAAAGATGCCTAAGGTAAATTCATTAAAGGCGAGTCCTTTTTCAATTTTTGGACACAATTTCGTGGAGCACAGTGTCCACGGATTTGCCTTTAGAATAAGCATGTTGACACTCCGACATGTCCTCAGAGGAAAGACGCTGTCTGATGTGGGCCTCAGTAAGTCTTTCTAGAGTTTTAAGAAGAAAGGACGTTAGGCTTATTTGCCTGAAGTCATTGGGTTTTACCTGAGAGACCCTTCCACCTTTCGGTATGAAGATCACCCTAGCCTTTGTCCATCCTCTAGGAATGCCAAGATCCGGTTTGTTTCGCAAGATTAAAAAGCTTTCTGCTGGTTCGCCTCTGGGAGGAGATCTCCGGATTCCACCATTGGGGTCTCCTTTTGCACCTTGGACGTGTTGCTGGGCAGAAAGCTTTAAATGCTATGTCGCAGGCTTTGGTGACAAGGTCTATGGCTTCAGCAATCTTTGACGATGAGTCCAGCTCACCGGGAGAAACAGACTTTGTCGCTGGAGGATGCGCTTCCTCAGTTGTTAACGGTATGCCGTGCATACCGAGAGAAGCGTCTAGGGCTACCGAGAGCTACATTTTATATTTGGTCCAATCGGTCCGCCTCATATTCCTGAAACACGAAAGAGGTGGGGCTCTTCGGGAGAGCCCAAAAGGAAATATATTGATGATCGGAGAATGAATGTTCACTTAAGACATGCCAGTCCCTGATGTACTCAGAGAAGTAGTTTGAGACTAGCGTAATGCCAGAACTTCCTTTCTGTTAGAAGTTATAAACGTGGGTTTATTTGAAGAACTGCTTATACATAGATCAGAACTGAGAATAAAGTCGATTAGTGACTCACCTCGTTGGTTGATGTCGCTGGAGCCCCATAAAAGATGATGAGAGTTTGCGTCAGACCCGATTACCATGGGAAGCTTCCTGTAGTTGGCCTCCTTCACTACGCCCTGTAGTCGATTTGGCGGAAAGTCTTGACAGTCGTGCGCCATATATGAGGACACTATCCAGATGGATTTCGTCCCCAGCTGCACGCTGACACAAACGGTGTCCTCGTCACTATACTGAGAGAGTAGAAAATAAGAAAGATTCTTTTTAATTAGAATACAAGCTCGAATCCTACTTGTGACTGGTGCTGATACCACCTGGTAGGCGCCAGAGTTTAAACCGCAAGCCTTGTTCTTGACGATCCAAGGTTCTTGGATAAGAACGAGATCCTCTGCTTTGTTGCCGAGGTGTAGAAGTAGGCGGACGAAGCCGCCTTAGGGTGGTGCAAGTTAATCTGTAGCACTTGCACCATTATCGGAGTCCGGGGGAGGGTCCTCGTCCATCGCTTCAGGCTCCTCACCTTGGGAAGCTACGATAGTGCAATCGAGCTGCTCCGGTTCTGAAACCAGAAGCTGGTCCTCTGGTAGTGTGGCCCAGCGGCTGTAGACCGACCCTACGTAAGCGGAAATTGAGCACGTATCGCTCTCAGACTCCGTCGCGGTGTCGGATACATCCGCAGGGCACACTTCCTCCATATCAACTGGTCCGCTCGGGGCGTTGCCAGGGTTAGATATTTCTCGCGTCGGTTCGCTCGTGGCGTTGTGCGACGCATTGAGGCCGCTCCAGGCGCTACCGTCCTCAGTCTTGTGAGACTCCTTCTGCTGGTGGAGCTTCAGTGTGTTGGAGTAAAAGCCGTAGCTTATTACACCACCACAGCTCTCGAGAACTGGGATGGAAACATCGTTAATCACGAGTGCGACGTAAGGCTGCTTCTCCTTGACCTAGCCAACTCGAGTTATCCTCCAATCATTGGTGGGTAACCCCTCGTTGCCCAGCTGAATGAGTTCCAGAACCTCATTAGGCTCGGATGGTTCGGCTGGTACCCAGGCCCAGGCTCGTGGCCTGCTAGTGATCTCGTCCCTATGCACAGCAGCCAAATCTGACCCCGGCCCCAGCTGCCCCATAGAAGCGATTGCCTCCTTATACAGCGTAGCTGAGCGCTCGTCAGCGCAGGAGACTAGCTTCACCCTACCTTGATGCCATCCGGCATCGCGTATTACCGGGGCAGGGCCAGGATGCTTCTCCAGTATCCCTTTGTACACCCTGCACAGTCCCATTAGGACAGACTTCCAATTATCTGGAGATATATAACAGTCAGGGTTGCCCCTATCCAGCACGGCCGCTTCGCTGTAAGTCTGAGAAGGCAGTGATGCAGGCTGAGGGGGAGGGGGGTTCGAGGTTTTGTGCCTCTTGGATTCACTCGAGGTGCCCATTCTAGTTTGGTTTCTTGCTCCACCGTCAGCTCATTTTCGGGGATAGTCCCGTTGAGCCCTGATGGATGGAGCAACCTTCTTTAAGGCTTTGGAGCATCAGGGGCGCTGATGCGAGTCATTTGCCCCTGACTCTGCTCAAGCGGAAATTGCGCAAGGTGCAGGCTCGGACGTCGAGGGAGACGGGCCGCCTGCGTGCCTTCCACCGGTTTAGAACTTCCCTCGGGGGGTTTTCTCATTCCGGTGTCTTCGGGGGTAGGCTTGCCCACGGGGGGTATAGCTTTTCCCTCAGACGGTGCAGGTGACCTGAAAGAGGTTTGGTGGTACCGTTTAGGTCCAATCGTTGCCGTCAAAGCGGTTTCCGAGGTTTTGGACTTCGTTTTCTTGCCGCGTCCGACGGCAGCACTTATACCCGTGCGGGGATCCGAGGCTCTTTTAAAATTATTCATCATCAGTGTCTTTGGTCACCTACTCAGATGAGACCTTTCGGTGACCGTAAAAAGTTGAAGGGGAAAAGAACGGTCGACTACGGAAGAGCCACTTGCCGCAGCAAGCCCACCGTTACTCCCGGAGGCGGACAGGTATCCGGGAGGCGCCGTTAGAATACAGTCGGAAAGCCCCCTGACTGCAAACCATCCAATGGGCACGGTGACGCATGCCACCCTGGATTAGGGGGAGAGGGAAGATTTGACTCCCTCCGGGTCTAGATCCGTAGTGTTCTGTGGAAACAGGGTCACATCTTGAACGATGCGATATCGCGCACTACGGTCTTGATGTGGGAGTGGCTAGGCACACGGGATCGCCCACGTGCTGTGTTACGCTTCATCCACACCCTGCACTTTTGGCTCGACCCCAATCTGAAATGTAAGTATGTCCATTTACTTAATCGCAAACGGATTAATAATCAAAGTGGCAGAGATTTTAGCGTTTTTTACAACAAGTATTTTTGATGTTCAAATTGTACTTAAAATCGGTAAATTGTACTTTTGTACTTTTTAAAACTTATTGTACTGAAAAAAGTGCAATTGTACTTAAAATATTTACACTGGCCCGGGCCCATCTTTAATCTCAACCATTGAAGATGACTGAACAGTTTCTGATGTTTATTTGATGGCAGTAAGTAGGATACCCAAAAATACCTGGGCTGAGGCCTTTTCAGCCGAATGGGCAGTATCCTATTAAAATAACTTTAATCCTCTACCGCATCCTAAACCTAATATGGTGGCACTACTTTGGCAATTTTTGTCGCACTTAACGAGTGCTATAAAAATATATCAAACTGATTAAATGCATTGAGAAGTTAACAACACTGCCGAAAAAAACTTATACATACAAATGTAGCACTGTTTTAGGGCAAATTTTAATGATTCGTTTTTTAAATCTTGCTTATAGATCCAGACCTGGATCCCTACAGGTCTTCCCGAAAGTTTTCTGCTCCTGTATCTTTGGATGATCCCGTTGGAGATGACAAGGAAAAACAACGACTTCGTCAAGAACGTCTTATGACTGTTAACGAGGAAGTGTTGGATGAAATTGGCTCGGAAAAAAAGAAGGCCCGCCTATTAGATGAAACTAAACGACGAGAGCAAGAGTAAGAAAAATATAAATTAGTATAAATTAGGGAAGCGAGAGGGAAAATTTGTAATTTTTTTATAACCAGTTATTTTTTAATTATCATTTTAAGTACTAATTTGACTTTTTAACGCCACTTAAATCACCCTCATTAAAAGCAATCCGTCGGTATTACTATATCTATGTTGTTTTTAATCTTTTCGGCTAGGCCCTAATTTTTTTTTTTGTTAAAACACTCTGCGACAAATTGAAGGTCAAGGTGTAGGGGAGAGAAATTTGGCAGGCTTCCAAAACGTATCCATACAATGTTTGGATACTCTTATACTGCGGTATTCAAAATGTTTGTATATGCAGAGTTGCATATTTTAAATATTGAATATAGCAATGAACAATTTTCAGAATTTTCCATTTTTAAAACACCAATGGTAACCAATAACAAACGAAGCATCAACTTTGTTTCTGATGCGCGAGTATTCTTGGCCCTCCTATAACTGAAAACCGGCTTACCGACCAATGTTGAAGTTGCAAGATCATAGAAGAATATTACGCACGCTTGGCAGAGATCTCACATGTACAAATAAGACTATCGGTAAAACTCATGACATCGAAAGGGATTAGTATTCCATATGGTATCACAGCGCAACTATTCTTGGCCTATGTGTGAGGAGGATTCTGCTCTTTATTCGTTTCAATTTAAATTAAAAACGCCAACGCAAAAGATCTTATTAGGCGCCGCGAAGCAAGCCGGCATTGGCTAGTCGATTAATAAATAAGACTTTGTGAGTAACTCTGCTCCAGCGCCACCAGCGTGTTATCACAGAATAAACAGTATACAGAAGACGCATGGCGACTATCCAAACAATTTGAATTTTATGGTATCACAAGCGGCGCTGCCTCTGTTACTTTAGCAGTATTTTCACTCGGCTGACGATGTTAATTCCATAGTCGCTATGACGACCAGATGTCAACTATGTTTTCCATCACGATCAGCGTTGCCGTTTTGGCCAATTGTATATTTTTTAATACCGTTTTTCTAAATTTTATTATCTGATACTGTTTTGTTCCCAAATGCCTTATTTTGATACTCTCGGCTGGCAGAAATGAATTTTCAAAAACTATGAATAGTACTACTAGTCTAAAGGCAAATATTTTTTTTCTTGTCATTTGAAGTCTCACAATTTATATATAGATAGTTATAAGTTTGATTTGGTAACTCTTATAAAGGAAACACAACCCGGAATTTCTTTGCACACGCCACTGTTATAGGACCCCTAGGGGGTCGTTTGTACTAAATTGCACAGTTATTGCGCTAAAATAAAAATAATTTTTATATTGTGCTCATGCTTGTGTTATTGTACAATAATTTGTGCTTCGTATGGCGACCACAGCGAAATTTTTAGTCTAGTTTTGATTTTGGTGTCCAGATCGTGCTGTAAACTATGGGTAAAAGCGTAGAAAAAAAAAATTTGTTTTTTTTAATTTAGTTATTTTTTACGTTTTAAAGCTGAAGCTATCAATATATACAACGCACATTCATATTTCTTGCACATATTTACTTGAGCAACGTTTTTTCAAAATAAGGTTTGCGCAATTTTTTGCTGTAGTAAATTCCACAATATTGACTTGTACAAGTCTCGGGTTGCGTAAGGCTTTTGTGTGGTTTAGGGGCCCTATAAGTTTCTTTTTCATTATGCAAATAAGCAGACAGAAGCAAGAAATATATATTTTTTTATAACTATGGATTTAATTATAAAATCTTATTTAATATTTGTTTTTTAAATAATAGTTTAACAAACAACAGTTTTGTTTGCTTTTGATACTTTTTCTGCTTGGCAACAGTTACATTTTTTTCAAGCTGGCGGCAACGCTGATCACGATGTGTGTTTATGGCGAGAAGTTAACTTCATGTTATTCATAGTGGACGTGATGTTAACTCCTCTGCTCTGTTCCGGGTCGCCATGTTATTCATAGTGGTCGTAATGTTAACTTCTCTGCTCTGGTCCGGGTTGTAATATTACGTCCGCCGAAGAAAAATAAATTTGTATGTGGTGCGTCTTCTGTATACTGTTTATTCTGTGGTGTTATCTAGTAGGCTACAATAAGACCATATATGCAAGGTATAACCTCCGACAATTTTTTTGAGTTTAGTCTGAACAACGATAACGGCTATCATTTTATGTATGTATGTACATATAAGTATGTTTCGAATGAATAAAAAACCATAACCATGGATTAACAAAATCGGTTCATAAATAGGACTTTTATCGGGTCATAGTCAGCAAAACTTACAGATTAAAGAGAAGAAGCCAAACTGCCACGCTAAAGCTATTTACATTACGAAAATAAATTACGGCAGTGCTGCCATATCACTCTCTTTCTACGACTTAACATGCCGCGGGTGAGAATGCTGGCTTCAGTGCTACATTGAATGTGCACTATGCAAGGCTTTTCACAAACTCCTCGTTTCAACTGAAATAATCGACTGAATGGCCTAATCGCCCGCTCTCGGGGAAATACACTAACACATGTTCAAAATATGATAGTGTTAGTGTGCCCATCACTGGTTTAAAAAGTTCAGAGTAGGCCAAGCAAAATCATTTGGGTAGTCCAAATCTGCGAACTGTGGCATAATAGCCCGAACACAATGAAAACGACGAGCTACTGACCACAGCTGTCAAATTATTGTAACACGTACTCTTATGTAGATAATTATTTTGGCGACGACCGGTACGCGACGGCTGTGGTTGTGGACAGATTAGATCTATTTCTATTTTTCCAGCGACAGATAAGATTCTTCCTCTTCTTTTATGTCAAACTCATACAAATTCATGATGTCGCTGCCGCGTTCAAAATAATCATGTCGTCATCGACAAAGCATTTAGATAATGAAGATAACAAATTGGAAGCTGTGGCCCGTAGCTCGTCGTTTTAAATGTGGTCAGAATTTAAGATAGCTGACTTATGCCATCTTTCAACTAGCCCGTTGATTGTGGGTGCTAAGGCGTTGTCCTTAGGTGGGTTTCCCCCAGTGTCTGCATTAAATTGCGAAAAAGTGATTTTTCGAACTGTTTGCCTAGGTCTGTAGTTATGTCGATTGGATTTCCAAATTATGAAATCCAGCCGTTAATGATGGCTTGGCTACTGATTGAGCCGTCATATCGACTATGGGAATTACTTCCAACCAGCGTGTAAAACGATTAACCAGCTGTGCGCCTGACCAGTGTAGCTACGCAATATCGCTGAATTAAATTTTTTTGATACTGCAAACAATGTCGGAAAAACTCTCTGCTGTCGTGAAGATCCCCGCCACACGAAACATTCGGTCATAAGTCGTGCAGTTGGTATTGAAACAGGATGCGACAAGTCGTGGGTAGCGTCGAAAACTTTTTGTGACACAAGGGCGCCAGAGATTAGATGAATCATCGAACAGACCTAAACAAACTCGCCGAACAAACCGCTAAACAATACAATAAATTGAAGCAAAAAGTAAGCGCGGTCGAAAGAACTATTAGCTCACTTGTTAAATTTAAACTTCAGTCGCATGATATTATATCCGAACTTGCCGAACGAAAAAGCGGGAGACAAACGTATTACCGGAGCCCAAAAGCCTGTTGGCAGCGATCGTTTAAACGATGATAGTAGCAGAATCGCTGCTCTAGTCCCTGACGAGATTGCAGAAACCGTACCAACCTTTAAATTGCAAAGACGAAGAAGAAGTTGCTGTTTCTCGGACTTTGTTAAAAATAAAAAACTGTAGAACGAATCAAACATCGCTTTCAAGGCTGATTTAGCCCCCTTACAACAAAAACATCTTAAAGGACTGCGATCTAAACTGGAAACTTTAACATGAATTGGTGATACCAAAAAAAGAATCAAATATAAAAATGGTATTCCTAAAATAGTAGAAAAACGCGCTTTTCACTTGGCAAAAGAAAAGCAAAAAAATAATTAAGTTATCAGTTTATTATCAAAACACAAGAGGTCTGAGAACCAAATTTAAAAAATTCTTGAGTTGTTCTGCTAGCTGTTACTGTGATATTATTTGCGTAATAAGGCATTCACATTGAGCCACTAACTCGTGTTTATGGGCCATTTTGGAGTTTAAGCCTTAACTCTACTCTTAAACTCGGAGCTTACCATACAAAAAATCTCGTTAAACTCTCCTTAAATACCACTTTTATTTGGAGTTTATACGAATGCAACCCTTTTTTTGACCCGATTCGGTTTGTGTCTTTGATAATCCAAACTTGCAACCAACTTGCCGACAGTTAGTCTCTTCCCGTACTGCAGGATTTAATCAGAATTAGTCCGAAGTCGTTCTGTGCACGTAAGTCTAGAATATCAACAATCTAGCGATGCAAAAACCAAAAATGTGGGTCGACAGAACTTTTTGTGCTGATTTCAACCCTACCAAAATTACCTGGCGAAATTAAAATATAAAAAAGATATCAATGGTTAAAGTTAAATATTTTGATTTTTTTAATATTAATATCTTCTGAACAACATAACCTATTAAAAAACTAATGACGTCAAAATAAAGATAATTATTTTTTCTTTCATGTGTGTATATAATTTATATGCCCTTTTATATTTTTAGTCCAGAAATACTAAAAAACAAAATAAAATAAAAATATATATTTTTAAATGTAGTTTATATAAAATTAGTTCTAAAACTGATTATAGTATATACCTTGCATAAAAGGCATTTAAATTATGTTGAAACTAGCATCAATCATTTTTTAATCGGTTAACTAGTTTCCGAGATATTAAACACATAAGAAATAGTTAAGTTGAACTTTAACCTCTTTTATTGGCTTTGGTTTTTATTTGCACCAAATTGGTATGGTTGAAATTAGCGTAAAAAGTTCTATCGATCCTTATTTCTTGTTTTTTTTATAGCTAAACGGTTGGTATTCTAGACTTATGTGTGTGTGTGTTAACTCCTGTAGTACGGGAACAAACTAAATGAGAATAAGAAAAAGTAAACAATAAAATGTCAAATTAAACTCTGAGTTTCTTAAACACCCCAATGTGAACGCTTGACAGTTGTTCATAAACTCAAAACGTTAAACTCGAGTTAATGGCTCAATGAAAACGTAATATAAGTGCATATTGGCTAAATTCCTTCATTTACACCGGTGAAGTGATTAGCGAAACTTATACGCTATTTATAAAAGACAGGGATGAATCGACAAGCAACCTCAAACGCGGTGGGGAAGTTTTTATCGCAGTAAAACGTAATGGCCCGTAGTTATAGACAAGTTAGAGGCAGGTTTTAACATTTAAAACTGTATATTAAGATAAACGCTTTTTTTACCACTGTCATAGTCAACTTAAAAGACCTTTTAACTTTAAAACGGCGTTTTAAATTTAAAATGAGGCTGACGAGGTTTTAAAATCTTAAAAACGTACTCTAAGTAGACGTTTTCCTGTCAAAATTTGCGGAGAAAATACAAAAGTGGTCTTGATTTGAAGAATATGCTCGACGAGGGAAGTGTTACTATCAATTAAAATAGTATCCTCCACTAGATCAGGAGCTATCATGCTCTGAATAAGGCACTCTTCCTCATCTACTCTTGGCACTTCAACCATGTTTCCGGTTGCTGTGGCTGCCTTCCGTTCTGCCCGAAAAGACTTCTTGACAGCCAATTTCATCCTCGTCCATTGCTGCCTTAATTTGGGAACATCTCTGTCAAATCCTGCGGCGATCATCGCTATCCTGACTTGCTTCCAGGTTTCTTTTTTCTTTATTATCATTGATGCATAATTGGTCTTGTCCTCAATGACGTTGATGTGAGTATTTATACATTCCCGCAAGCAGGTCTTTTCAGCAGCAGTCCAATTAACCTCACGAATTCTCTTCAATTTCTATAAAAATTAAATTATTTACGTTAATAAATTATATTTTACAAAAATTTGTTATTTACTTACAGTTTGCTGCGCCATTTTCAAAATTATTTATAAAAGTCTGTTGACACAGGGTGAACTTGCTAAAATAACAAAGTTTTCCTAATGCCGATTGGTTACTTTTTTCTTTTTATATTAATGGCCCTGTTTTGTGTCAATCTAGCAAAAAGCTGCCTCTAACATGTCTATAACTGACTAAAACTTAAAGCCTGCTCTAAACTTAAAGATTAATTTTAACTAGAAGAGGTTTTAACTTTCGACTATAACTACGGGCCAATATCTCTGCCGAAGTGCTACTTATTGAAAATAACGAAATTGAACAAATATATACCAAAATAAATTTTGCATTACACGACCTTATAGTTGGGCGCGTCTACGGGGGGTGAAATAACACACACTACAATAACGCAAATTTGGGCTATTTCCCAATTCAATGTGAATTAACACAAATTTGCTTTATTTCCTTTCTCGTTGAGCAATAAGACCAACTTTTAAACTTAACAATTGAGTAATATAGCAAAATAGTGCACGTAGGTACAGTTACATTTGGGCTATTCCAGCGAAGGCGACACCTTAGGTAAACAAAAAAAAAATTACATAAATTGCGTTTAAATCTGTAAAAACATTCAAGCAGGTAGAACATTTCTTTAAATAATATGCTGTAATATCTTTGCATCAAGTTGTCAAGGTATGTTATTATCCAAAAAGGAAGAACAATTCATGAAATTTAAAATGGTGATAAGTTATTAGAAAAAAACATTTTTGGTGAGAAGTTGTAAACGTTCATAAAAATGCTTATTTTATGGGCCACCCGTCAAAGCAAAATATGTATTTTTAACGTAACACAAATTCTAAAGTTCCCTTATTTAAAATATAATAAATATGAATTTCAAACCAGCAGTGTTCATTTTACTCACGTACTATGTGTCCTCAAAGGTGACTAGTCCCACCCGTCACAAAATGTTGTCCCACCAGTCACAAGATAAAACAGGTATTTTTTTTTGAGTTTTAAAATATAATAACGCCAGTAAAGTATAAAATGGTACTTAACATTCTACTGACTACATTCGAGAAAGCCGCGAATCCAACAACTCAGAGAGGCGGGTGTCATCGTTGTCCCAACCGTCACACTTGTAAAATGTTGAATGTCTGTGTAAATTGTATAATTAAATTTTATACTTTATCAGTTTCTTAATAAACTGAAATCTTACTTCAACTGTTAGCAGTTTGATACGGGTGGGGGTGAAATAACACAAACGGCAATAACGCAAAATTTGGTTTATTTCACTTTTAAATGGGAAATAATACCAAAATCTGAGTTTTGCTTTTTTCCAAGAAAGGTTGGAAATAAAACAAATTTTGCCTCATTTCCCACTGGCACTGCCTTATTTGAAAATATGTCTATAAAATGTGACTATAAGGGCCAAATTCACAGTGCATGGTTTACTCAGAATCAACAGTTAACTAAGATTTTTGTACTGAAAATCTGTAGTTAAGTGCCGATTCTGAGTTAACTACGCACTGTGAATTTGGCCCTAAGCCAGCCGAAGGTCAAAAAATAAAGCGAGAAAGCTGTTTTATTACTTCACCTGTTTATTGCGCCATTCATCTCACCTGCTTGTACCGAATGTACGTTCAAATTTAGAAGTCTGAGAGTAGGTAAAATTTTACAAATCCCTCTTTCGTACCACATGTTCGCTTCGTCTTTGCAAACGAAATCCACAGTTCGGATATAATTAGGGTGCTCACAGTTCTATATTATCTACGGTGTTAATTTTGCCACCTGGTAACTTTAAAACAGTTACCAGGTGGTAAAATTAACACAGTAGATAATATAGAACTGTGAGCACCCTAAATATGTTTCACGTTTTGGGGTACCGTTAAAAATCACTACAGATCAGGGTACTCAGTTTATGTCAAAATTGTTTTCGGAACTAACAAAATTGCTTGGAAGTCATCACGTTACAACTTCTGCATATCATCCTCAAGGGAATGGTATGGTAGAACGGTTTCACAGGCAGTTAAAAGCTACGATAATGGCTAGAAATGGAACCAACAATTGGTATGATGAGCTGCCGATAATACTTCTGGGTTTACGATCGATGAATAAAGAAAGTATTTCAGCCACATCATCTGAGATGGTTTTTGGGCAAAATTTACGCCTACCCGGTGAACTTGTGGTTCCATCTGAAGAAAATTTTTCCCCAACTGAAGTTTTAGGCAATTTACGGGAACATTTTAAAAACGTTAAATCAAATTTAAGGCAAAATCAAAATTCTGATACTGGTGTATATATACCAAAGGATTTGGAGACTTGTAAATTTGTTTTTATGCGTGTTATTAATAAAAGATCATTGCAACAACCATACGAAGGACCTTATAAGGCTGTTGAAAAAAACAAAAAATATTTCAAACTTGAAGTAGATAATGAGGTTAAAACAATTCCAAAAAACAGACTAAAACCAGAAATCATTGAAACAGAACTAATACCAGAAACAAACACTAATACAATGATTAACACAACATCAAATAAGAAACGAGTTACTTTTAATTTATATAACATTAATTCTCTAGAAGGGGGAGTATTGTAGGGTTTGTATTTGTGTTACTGTTTTTTTTGTACTGTGTTAATTTCAACTTTGTAATTTTAGAAATTTTATATTTAAGTGGTTTTGTAGTTCAAACATCAAAGAGAAAATTAGATTACTTCAAATATTTTTCTTGAGCTGTAAACAACATAATTTCATTTGGAATTTTAAATTAAACATTTTTTAAATAAATTTATATATTGTTAACTACAGTATATATCAATTTTGAATAACTCCTTATCCACACTGCTCAAAAATCTGAAATCCCGGTACATACACACATATAAATTGAAGGCCGTATTTAAGAAAAGTCGCCTAAATTCCACAATTTTTACGCGATGGCAATAAATGAGGTATCAGTTCATTTGAAAATTTATTCCATTTTAGATAGTTGTCTATATTTTGAAATTGTAGAAATTATCGATGGTCAAAAAATTAAGATACATATGGGTCTGTTTTTAATTTACCCGATAAAAATCCACAAGCCTAGTCCGACAATAGATTGTTTTATACCATTTTAAAGGCCTATATATCCTCTCCTCAGATCATATTCGATCTCTGAAATCGAATCAAAAATATTCATTCAAAAACTTATAAATCTACAAAATCCTATTTTCTGAAATAAATCGAGAGGTCTCGATCTATAAATGACCTTTGAAAAATCTGTAAAAACTAGCAAAAATATTTCTCATAAAAACGAATAAAATTAGGTGGTAGGGTCTTGAAATATCCAAAAAAAAGCATTTTCGATGGGCACCCTAATAAACATTCATACATATATATTTAAATAAACACACTCATATATCATGTCACTACATATCAATCAATGGAATATGAATGGATACCTTAACAATTATAATGAATTGCTAATCCTCATTAACAATTACAAATCTATCTTTTTTATCCAAGAAAGCCACATCCCGACACAATTCCATTTTTACTCATTCAGCTCACACTCATCATACGGTGGTGTAGCTATACTAATACATACATACAACATGAAGTAATTCAAACTGAAAAGGACTTTGGCAGCATAACTTTAAAAATACACTAAACAAAAAAAAAATCAGAATCACGTCAGCCTATTGTCTCCCATCCTACAGTCTCCATAACCTCAACCTAGAAAATGTATTTAATCAAACTAACCACGCATGCATTATTACTGGTGACTTTAGTTGTTGGCACCAAAGCTGGGGTTTATGCTCTAACAATGGGAAGGGCAACATATTGCAGAATTTTGTTAATCAATCCCAATTCGTACTACTAAACGACAAATCGCCAACACACTTTTCCACTCATAACATACTCACGCACATACCCCCAATCTCGCAGTTCACGCTGATTGGAATACTCAATGATTCAAACGGGAGCGATTACTTTCTAATAGGGATGGAGAAATCGATTCCGATTCCACTAGGGAATCGAAGGTTTTCTCGCAATAATTGATTTTAGAGAATCGATTATAAATTATCGAAATCGATCGAGAATCGATTCTGAGAACTCGATTGTCTTATTTTTCATACGTCAAAATGACGTTGCTCTCATGAGAACCAAACCTTTAAACTTCAACTTGATTTTATTTTATTTCCTATATTTCGTTACGCTTTGAATGTCATATCGTTGTTTTTTTTTTGAATGTTCGTTAATAACAAATTTTAATTTGCATTTGAATTTTTGTAGTGTTGTGCAGTTTATACTTAGGGTATGTGTTAAAAATGCAACACCTGAAGCGTTGTTTATTATGTGGTGTTAAATATAAGGCAGATACCATTAATTTTTTAACGTGCCTCAATGTCCTTCGCGTAAGGAACGTTGCGAAAGCAGCTGTGG
>NW_016158463.1:74623-96537 GCF_001687245.7 Rhagoletis zephyria
TTTTTTTTATCTTGTATCTGGTTCAGTCAAAGGCAAAGGGTTCCGTCACATTTCTTCCGGCGAATCCCCAACCAAATTGTGCAGGGGAAAATAAAGAAGTTGTGAATCCAAAAACCTGGTCTATTCATTTGACAGCAATTGGACCCCCATTCGCCGATTATCCCAAAATCATCAAAACGTAAGTCTGCCACTTTCTTGTCACCATCCCATTGGAAACGAGCTACCCAACAACAGTAAATCGAGATTCCTGTTTGGACCGACAAAAGAAGGTCAAGCAAATCAGTACCATGACTAGATATTACGTTCTTTAACAAACAATTTCTAGCAAATTGACAGCGTGCGTTGAAGTTATACTTAGGACCAATTTCACAGTGCGCAGTTAACTCAGAATCGGCAGTTAATTATAGATTTTTGTACTGAAAATCTCCAGTTAACTGCCGATTTTGAGTTAACTACGCACCGTGAAATTGGCCCTTAAAGTCTAAGATTAAACCTAAAATTTTTAACTCTGATCTACATTCGATGTTATTATTATTATATGTAAGTGTTAAACGATTACATTGAGCTTTGTAGTATATGACTTTTGTCCAAAGACAAAGAAGCGCCTGATGTTGTTAACCAAACTGAAACATCGTTAGGGATTTTAGAAAATATGTTATTTTTATCGTTAAGGTCGGCGTTTTCGCAGTAAATAAAAACATCATCGGCATAGATTTGGTGTTGTACAGCTTTGTTGTTACTAAGCATTCGACTTATTTCATCGAACGCTATTACAAACAGAATTGCCGAAAGTGGCGAGCCCTGGGGTGTATTATAATGTAATGGAGGTATTGGAGAATGAAATCCGTTTACAGAAACTTTTATTTTCCCATTTGTCGAAAAGCTTTTTATGAAGTTTATTATTATGTGTACTCCGATCTAAAGCTTTATGAAAGACAAGTGATAGAATCGAGGTATGATTCTTACTTGCAAGGGAACTTGGAATCAAGTGATCTTGGTGAAACAAGGCGTCTATAGTGCCATGTCCTTTTTTATATGCAATTTTATTAGGCAAATTAAATTGTTTTTCTTGGCATATCACATTAACTGGTTGGAGCATGGGATTATACGTGATGTTTTCCAACACTCCGGGTAACCACCAGAGTCAAAAATGCTATTGAAAAGTTTAACTAAACGATTTTTGAGATTAACCGGCAGATTCTTAATAATCCCCTCACTGAGGATAAAGCAAATTCGAATTCTGTTACCATTATCGGGGAGTCTGTTTGCCTGGCAGAAACAGATAGCGATCCCGTAGTATAAGGAGGTGAAGATAAAATAATAATTTTGGATTCCTGTAACAGAACTATAGTTGTTGTCTGAACTTGAAGTTGAAAATTGATTTACAAGGTCTTTATTCCACCAAGCGTCGTGTTTGATTGGTTTGTGTGAGGCCGTAAAGGGGATGGAAGCATTGGCAGCTATCCGGGCGATTATCGTAAGCCGAGTGGCTTCCTGATTAACACTTTGCGATATGGAGCTTTGTGTACAGTTATTTTCGAGAAATATTGAAATTTTTTCCAATCAGCGAGGTCAGTCTTGAAAGTGCTTTGTAGTTACTATGGGAAAAACCAAAATTCAAAGTAACAGTGATGGGATAATGATCACTACCATGAAGTTTGTCGAGAACGTTCCAAATGCTTTTTGTAGAGATGGCAGCTGTACATAGGGTGAGATTAGGATTACCAGACGTACTGCTTTTGGGAGTAAACGTACTCCTTTTTATTGCAATGTACTCCCTTGTACTCCCAAAAAAAAATATCTGAAAATGTACTCCTTTATTAGCTTTGTACTTCTTTTGTACTCCTTTTTCCAGCTATTAATATTTTATCATATAATATCTGATGCACAGTTTTTTTTTTTTGAAAAATAAAAGGGGCCTTTATAGATATAGATTTTGCGCAAAAGTAGTTTATTGTTAATTATCCACAGATTTTACTTTAATTTTATTAATTTATTTTTAAATTTTAACCTTCATTTGGGTTTACCGGCGGTAAACACTTTGGGAGAAAAGCGCAAGTCTTCGTCGGTTACTTTATTACATATCTTCTGTAACCATCGGCTAATTTCCCCCATTTGGGTCCTTTTTACTCCGTCTTTTGTCCAACATAAGGCCTCATATTCAGCAATCGAAAAGACTCGAAACTGGTGACTAGGAGGGCATTCATTCGAACAACCTTATACAGGTTTTTTTTCTTTTTTTTGTACAAAATCAAAAAAAAATACACCTGAAAAAGAGGTTCGTGCCGCATGTACTTATCTCCAAAAGCTGGCAAATGCAAATCAGGTTTAAAATTTTAAAACCAATTAATAAAATCAAAGTAAAATATTTACAAAGTTAACAAAAAAACACAAAATCTATAAAGAACCCTTTTATTTTTCAACTGTGCGACAGTTATTATTTTACGCGCTGTAATTTGCCATTCATATTGTGGCAAACACTACTTAGTAAGCAAAGTTAAGTGTGATAGTGAAAAGGTGTAAGCATGGGCAGGGTGCTCGGGTATAAAAATCTGAAATATATTAAATTAATTAGGAGGCTTAATAAAAAAAAAAAAACATACATTCAGGAAGAGTCTGGAATACTTTTGTAGTTTTTAGTTTTTTAGGCGGGGAAACTTTCCTATAAGGGCGGTCATTGAGAACCGAATTCTACGCAGAAATACTGTGGACGCAAGTGAAAATTCTGTCTTTTGGCAATTTTTCTAAGGGGTCCCTGGGGACACATAGTCCACTCCCCCTTCGATAATCATCTCTTTAACAACCGTCCCTATTGCAAAGCCACCCCATATAGTTATTTATTTTTCACATTTATTGTTGCTTTGAAAAAAGGATTTCTAAGATATCTTTGTTTATTTGTACATAATTAATGGTAATTTGTAACAATAAATTGCACAAAAAATTTAAAAAAAAATGTACTTCTTTTTTTATGTAATGTACTGCTTTTTTTCTATCGAAAATATAAATGTACTCCTTTCTCCGTTTCCAAATCTGGCAACCCTAGGTGAGATCGATGTTGCAAAAGGTGTTGTGGGTGGAAAAATGTGTTGCCGAGCCATTGTAGTATGGTCTGGAAATCATTTTTTTCGCCACAAATTATTAGAAACGAGTTAATCACTTACAGTGACGGGCAATACTGTAACATGGTGTAACACATTTTACTTCAGCCATGGCTATCATTCCAAGTTCTAACGACTTTCATACTTTTATTGTACATTCTTATTGGTACGCCTGTACTTCTTCCTCATAATGATTTGAAGTCAATCCAACAACAATAATAAAACCAGCAGACAAAAATGTAAATTAAGGCAAATGTTACAGTTTTGCACTCATATATTTTTAAGAACTTTTTTAAAATTCTCCCGAAAAAAAAGAACTGTTAAGACAATTTTGAGTAGCCTTTTGCTTCTTTTAGTTCCTGGATGCGATTTGGCATACCTTATTTGTATCTCTGTAAAAATTCTGGAAATATATCCTCCCATATATCCTTAGTTTGCTTTCACAGCTCATGTACTCCATTGGACGAACTTGGATACTTAGTAAGCTGTGCTTTTAGTTAATTTTGCAAAATCTCGATGAGATTCATGTAAGCGGATTGTGGAGGTCATTTCAAATTAGTAAATTTTTGCTCTTGTATCCAGTCTTTGCGAACATGTGCAGTGTGTTTTATGTGATTTTTCAGCGGAAACTAAAATTTTTTCGACTACATCTTGAAAATTTTGTTGAAATATGAACAGATACTATTCCTTACGCATAATGCGTACAAACGGACCAACAAAATTTTTTAAATACAACCCCAAACTCTTATTGACCGACCACTGTGATTCACAGTTTGCCTTACATGATGCGCGTGGGCTTAATATGGGTATTTGATCCAATACCATGCCCGGCCATCTGATTGAAAGCGATTAATTTAGTCTTGTCAGACCAAATAACCTTCAATTGAAACTTAAAAATGTGTTTTTTATTGCATTCTGTAAGGCCTAACAGGCCAATAGGCAACGGTCCGGTTTTCGTGCGATGCAGCAAAATGCTGCCACACTCGCACATGTATTTTGATCAAATTTGCTTTTTGCTTCTTTTATGATGCCTTTGCCCTCAATTTGGCAATTCTTCGCCACGCTGTCTATTGATTTGCATTAAAGTTTATACCTTAAGCGCTTCTGTAGTAGTGGCTGTATCGCTACTTGCGGCTAAGTTGACAAGATATCGGACCGTAATGTTTTTTACAGACTTCCTTTATCCTTAGGAACACCTTAGGCTATATTTGTTCTGAGTCTTAACATTTTCAAGTAGCAAACCGCCTTTCCGCAGTAAATATATTACTTACATTTATGGTTCACGATTAACCATATTATTGACTGGTGATCACTTCTTCAATAAATTACAATACAGAAAAAAGTCATCTGACTTCCAACTAGGTAAAAGATAACTGTAAAATGCAAAATTGAGAGGGAGTGCAAAACTATAACATTTTCCTTAGTTTACGTTTTTGTCTGCTGATTTTTTTTTTGCTGTGTATTGACTTCAAATCGTTATGAGAGAGGGCGTAGGGGTGTACCAACAAGAATATACAACAAAAGGATGAAAGTCGTTAGAACTTGGAAATATAGCGGTGGCTGAAATAAAAAGTGTTACACCNTAAAATTCTCCCGAAAAAAAAGAACTGTTAAGACAATTTTGAGTAGCCTTTTGCTTCTTTTAGTTCCTGGATGCGATTTGGCATACCTTATTTGTATCTCTGTAAAAATTCTGGAAATATATCCTCCCATATATCCTTAGTTTGCTTTCACAGCTCATGTACTCCATTGGACGAACTTGGATACTTAGTAAGCTGTGCTTTTAGTTAATTTTGCAAAATCTCGATGAGATTCATGTAAGCGGATTGTGGAGGTCATTTCAAATTAGTAAATTTTTGCTCTTGTATCCAGTCTTTGCGAACATGTGCAGTGTGTTTTATGTGATTTTTCAGCGGAAACTAAAATTTTTTCGACTACATCTTGAAAATTTTGTTGAAATATGAACAGATACTATTCCTTACGCATAATGCGTACAAACGGACCAACAAAATTTTTTAAATACAACCCCAAACTCTTATTGACCGACCACTGTGATTCACAGTTTGCCTTACATGATGCGCGTGGGCTTAATATGGGTATTTGATCCAATACCATGCCCGGCCATCTGATTGAAAGCGATTAATTTAGTCTTGTCAGACCAAATAACCTTCAATTGAAACTTAAAAATGTGTTTTTTATTGCATTCTGTAAGGCCTAACAGGCCAATAGGCAACGGTCCGGTTTTCGTGCGATGCAGCAAAATGCTGCCACACTCGCACATGTATTTTGATCAAATTTGCTTTTTGCTTCTTTTATGATGCCTTTGCCCTCAATTTGGCAATTCTTCGCCACGCTGTCTATTGATTTGCATTAAAGTTTATACCTTAAGCGCTTCTGTAGTAGTGGCTGTATCGCTACTTGCGGCTAAGTTGACAAGATATCGGACCGTAATGTTTTTTACAGACTTCCTTTATCCTTAGGAACACCTTAGGCTATATTTGTTCTGAGTCTTAACATTTTCAAGTAGCAAACCGCCTTTCCGCAGTAAATATATTACTTACATTTATGGTTCACGATTAACCATATTATTGACTGGTGATCACTTCTTCAATAAATTACAATACAGAAAAAAGTCATCTGACTTCCAACTAGGTAAAAGATAACTGTAAAATGCAAAATTGAGAGGGAGTGCAAAACTATAACATTTTCCTTAGTTTACGTTTTTGTCTGCTGATTTTTTTTTTGCTGTGTATTGACTTCAAATCGTTATGAGAGAGGGCGTAGGGGTGTACCAACAAGAATATACAACAAAAGGATGAAAGTCGTTAGAACTTGGAAATATAGCGGTGGCTGAAATAAAAAGTGTTACACCATGTAACAGTTCTGCTCGTCACTGTAAGTTTTGTGTGTAGGCTTAGTATGCCACATAAATAGAAGCAGTAAAAAGAGTGCAATGGGTTGCACGTTGCGCTGGGTATGCAGTTACAGTTGCATGGCTATAATCAATCCCGACACTTGCGTCCTCGTTCGCGCACTCTGGGCAACGTGAGCAACCCATGTGCGAGATGCGGTAACCAATCCGAGTGGAGCCTTGGGTCACAGCAGAAAGAGAGGGAGCTTCGGTGGGGCCACGCCGACTTATTCGGTTTAAGGGCTCACTGAAGTTTGCAGCGTCTGTTCACCAGTAGGTGCGGCTGCAAGCGGGTGTCTGCTTGGAGCAAGCGGTTTGCTATATAAATGTGTATTTGATTGCGAAACTACCCCCGTCCCAGCAATGGGTTGTGCGCTAGGTTTGGGCCCCGTCACGTAAAAACCACTTCCAGTAAAGAAGGAAGGCAAAGCCTCGGTTGAGACCAATTCTTCAACATCTCGCTCATCTGCGTCCATTCCCCGACAGAAGAGAAGGATGAGACATCCAAGGATTTCTTCTATGAGCACTTGGAGCGCACGTACGAGCGCTGCCCCCGTCACGATATCAAAATCGTGCTTGGCGACTTCAATGCCAGGGTGGACAACGAAGGCATTTTTGGAACCACCGTCGGAAAATTCAGCCTCCACGACGAAACGTCAGACAACGGATTGAGGCTGTCATGGTAGTATGCAGTACTAGATTCAAACATAAAAAGATCCATCAAGCTACGTGGCTGTCTCCGGATCGAGAAACGATAAACCAAATCGATCATGTTGTGATAGACGGAAGGCACGCTTCCAGTGTTTTAGACGTACGCACACTCCGTGACCCGTACATCGACTCGGATCACTTTCTTGCTGTAGCCAAGATACGCACCCGCCTCTGTGCAGCAAAAAATTTGCGCCTAAATATGCAAGTCGAAAAGCTGCAATTACAACAGACAGCCAGCGCTTTCGCTACTCGACTCTCACTCCTGTTCTCAGAGAGAACTCTTCAACAAACCGACATATGCGAGCAGTGGAACCACATTTCCCGCTCATTAAGTACCGCCGCCGAAGAAGTAGTCGGATTTCAGCGAGCCCGAAAGAACAACTGGTACGATGAGGAGTGTCAGGAAGCTGCAGAGAAAAAAGATGCCGCCTACAGGGTCACGCTGCGATCGGGCGCAACGCGCGCTATGTGGGACCGCTATAGGGATCTGAAGAGGGAAGCGAGACGTATTTGCCGCAACAAGAAGAGAGAGGCAGAAATACGTGAGTGCGAAGAGCTTGAAATGCTGGCCGACAGGAGGAATGCCCGAAAATTTTACCAGAGAGTTAGGCGTCATACGGAAGGTTTCAAGACCGGGGCGTACTCCTGTAAGAATAATAATGGCTACCTCGTAACTGATGTCCAGAGCGTACTTAAATTATGGAGGGAACACTTTTCCGCCCTACTAAATGGTAGCAGCACGGAAAGTTGTGGAGAAGAAGAACCCGAGCCCGCAGTCGATGATGACGGAGTCGACGTTCCACCGCCTGACTATGACGAGGTACGTATAGCAATAACGCGGCTGAAAAACTACAAAGCTGCTGGAGCTGACAGCCTGCTAGCTGAGCTATTCAAGTACGGCAGCGAGGAGTTGATAAGGTGAATGCATCAACTCTTGTGCAGAATATGGTCAGATGAACGCATGCCCGATGACTGGAATTTAAGTGTGCTCTGCCCAATCCATAAGAAAGGTGACCCCGCCATTCGCGCCAAATACCACGGGATCAGCCTTCTAAGCATAGGTTACAAGGTTTTATCGAGCATATTGTGTGAAAGACTGAAGTCCACCGTCAATGAACTGATTGGGCCTTATCAGAGTGGGTTTAGACCTGGCAAATCCACCATAAACCAGGTATTCACAATACGCCAAATCTAGGAAAAGACACGCGAGAAAGGGATCGACACTCTCTATCTGTTTGTCGACTTTAAAGCCGCATTTGACAGCACCAAAAGGAGTTGCCTAGACGCCGCTATGTCTGAATTTGGCATCTGCTCAAAACTCATAAGGCTGTGTAAAATGACTTTGAGCAATATCACCAGCTCCGTCAGAATTGGGAAAGACCTCTCCGAGCCGTTCCCCCCAAATGGGGTTTCAGACATGGCGACTTCCTTTCATGTGACTTCTTGAATCTGATGTTGGAAAAGATAATAAGAGCTGCAGAACTGAATCGCTCAGGAACAATTTGCTACAAGAGCGTGCAATTGCTGGCTTATGCCGATGACATCGACATCATCTGTAACAAAAACCGCGAAGTCTCTTCTGCCTTCTCCAAGTTGGATAGGGAAGCAAAGCGAATGTGTCTGGTGGTAAACGAGGACAAGACGAAGTATCTCCTGTCATCAAACAAACAGTCAGCACATTCGCGCCTTGGCACCCACATCACTGTTGACAGTTACAATTCCGAGAAAGGAGAGAATTTCGTTTACTTGGAAACCAGCATTAACACCGATAATAATGTCAACATTGAAATCCAACGCAGAATCACTCTTGCCAATAAGTTCTACTTTGGACTGAGTAGGCAATTCAGGAGTAAAGTCCTCTCTCGACGTACGAAAACCGCGCTCTATAAGTCACTCATCATGCCCGTGCTGGTATATGGCGCAGAAGCATGGACAATGACANGAATGGACACCGAAGCTCCAGCTCTTAAAGTATTCAACTCGGAACCCGCTGGTGGTAGCAGAGGAAGAGGGAGGCCCCCACTACGATGGAAAGATCAGGTGGTTTCCAATTGGCGTCAGATGGCACGAGAAATGACTGGCTTGCTTTGCTGAACTCGGCCAAAATCGCTTAGGCGGTTACAGCGAGTGATATAATTCAGCTGCCCGTAAAGCTAGAAAAGCTAAATTTGGTATAAGGGGTCAAGGCATAAAGGGGAATACGAGCTATTTAAAATTTTGTACAAGGGGCGTGACCCACCCACTGACAAGGAAAATTCTTATATCTCACTTGACCGATCTTAACAAAACTTAGTACATATAGTGCCACCACTATATTCAGTTAGACTTAATGAGATAAACTTATATTCTTTTTGGTTGTTTGTGTTTCCGACATGCTAAGGGTATGATGTATTGTGGAACGATTTTCCGTCATCCCTTGTCAAATTTGGTTTGGAGACAAACCGGTTTCGGCGTTGTACCATCTTCAAGGTCATTTTTCTATTTGAATAGTTTGTCTTTCCTTCCGTTTTTTATGTATTCGTGTTACTATCTTTTTTAACTGTCATTAGGTCATGCATACCCATCTAAGGGCGACCGCTTTTGTTTCATTATCTGACAGGTATTATTTTTATTTTCTTGGTTTTCGTGATTGCGTCGGTTTATGTTTCGTTATTTAGCAGGTATTAGGTTTATTGATTGATTTAGATCAGAGTAGGTCCTCAGTGGTGTACATGCGCTGCCAAATTGGCTATCTGTCCGTTTTATATGTAATCGGTATGCATCAAGAATCAACATAAAAATCTACAAAAGCACTCTGAGTTGCATGCACATTGGCTTTTATTTTCATAAAACATCTAACAATGTTTTGAAGAATTTTTCCAAAAGAGGTTATTTATATTTCACTAGAAAAAAAATTTAATGGTTTTTAATAATGCAAATGAGCTAAAGTATTAAACATTTTAGTGCATTAAAATTTTTTCATGCCGGTCAGGCACATCATTAAGGACAAATACGCTTTTGACAATATACCAAAAACGGATACTGAAAGTACATATTACTAAAGCTAACATCTGGTTGAACAAGCAATGTTTAGAATTCAATATTATACCGAAATTCGCGAAAATAAAAGTAAAATCAAACAAAAAAAGAGCAGAAAACAGCTTTCTTCGCCACGAAATTAGAAGCCTACACCTAAAGAGAGAGTGGGCACACCACCAGTACACTGATGCAGATATTAGATGAAATGGAGGAAAACATCACAAGAAAGTCATGGGGCAGAAGTATAGAAAATTGAACAAGAAACTTGAGGACCTCAGTAGAAAACAAAAGGGCGCAAAGAACCAAAAACAAGCATAACCGCAATTCCATTCAAATTTTGTAAATTTGACAGCGGTCCATATCAATAGGCAGGAGGCTGAAATACTGAGGAAAGTTCTTAAACACAACATCACAAATTCTTCTAAACATTGTTAGATGTTTTATGAAAATAAAAGCCAATGTGCATGCAACTCAGAGTGCTTTTGTAGATTTTTATGTTGATTGTTGATGCATACCGATTACATATAAAACGGACAGATAGCCAATTTGGCAGTGCATGTACACGACTGAGGACCTACTCTGATCTAAATCAATCAATAAACCTAATACCTGCTCAATAACGGAACATAAACCGACGCAATCACGAAAACCAAGAAAATAAAAATAACGTATTTCTGCCCGCCTGCGAATACAAGCAACCAAAAAGCACCTACCTGTGAGATAATGAAACAAAAGCGATCGCACTTAGATGGGTATGCATGACCTAATGACAGTTAAAACAGATAGTAACACGAATACATAAAAACCGGAAGGAAACACGAACTATTCAGAACGAAAAGTTACACTGAAGATGGCATAACGCCGAAACCGGTTTGTCTCCAACCAAATTTGACAAGGGATGACGGAAAATCGTTCCACAATACATCAGATAAAGCTATATAGTTACAAGTGGGCGGTATAACGCCAATTTTCCAAAATTCCATAATAATGTTACTTCTTTTCAAGGGATTGTTGTGAGTATCGAATTTGAGTAAATTAGCGTGCTTAAATTTTGATATAGTAAAGTTTTAAGCATTTCTGAAATTTACCGTTATATAAAAAGTGGGCGTAATTTTAGCGCCATTTCAATAATTTTCAATGTTTTGCCTTTATGGGATGCACAATAATCGTGCCGAGTTTGGTACAAATTGATCCAAAGGATACCGAGATACACATATGTGGTCATAAGTGGGTGGGGTCACGCCCATTTTCAAAAATTTTATTTTAAGCGTATTTGTTGCTAAAGAATTATTGCAAGCTTCAATTTTGAATACAGTAGCTTCAGTATTTACCGATTTATCGAAGATTTCGTATTTCTCCAAATTACTGTTATACGGGACGTGGGCGTGGTTATTTTCCGATTTTAAAAATTCTCCGCCGTTTGGTATACTTTACCAAGACGAACAATTGCGCCCAGTTTGGTAGAAATTGGTGAAGCGGTTACCAAGATATGCATGTGTAATCATAAGTGGGCGTGGCTACGCCCATTTTCAAAAAATTTATAATATTCTTATTTTTTGCTTAAAAATCATTGTAAATATCAATTTTGAGTGAATAAGCTTCGTTAGTTTTACGATCGCCCTCTAGCAAAGCCCACGCACATGATTTTAAAGAGCAGATTCTCAACTTTCACCTAAAAAAAAAAATCGTGAACAATACATACAACTTTTACTCCACAAAACTCAGGCAAATACTTTTTTACGATAAAAAAGTTATTAACGAGACACCGCACCATACAGATATTTCACAATTTTTTTTTATTCAGTTCAAAAGCAGAAACCTTTGTTATTGTTTTCCATTGTAAATTTATTAACTTTTTTGTTTATTAACTACTGTAATGCGATCAAGAATACAAATTTGCAACCCTACAAAATTACCCTATTAAAAATACAAATTTACGATATTGAAAATCAACTCTGTTGTATTGAACAATAGCAGCTAGGTTTAAGATTGAAGTTGAAAAATAAATTAGCGTCACTCTTTACGCGCATTTTAAAACGAGAACACGTATTCATTCTAAATTCTTAATATTTTTGGCGGATTGCTGGCTACCAGCGCTGGCCGGTAACAGGTACGCCTGTTAATTTAACGAAGTGGAATTTACCACTTCGACATGGCGACCGAGACAATGGCCTGCCACGGGCAAAGCCCAACAATAAAAAAAAAATAATTAAAAATAAAGTATTTAAATTAAAAATGTGTAGAAACACATAAATCGAAAATAAGAATTGAATTTAATTAGATTTTTGGTGGTGGTTACGACAAATTAATACAAAAAAAAACACTTAAGGAATTTCAAAAAAAACAAACAACTTTCAAAAACAATTAAAAAACAAAAGAGAATTACAAAAGCAAAAGCTTAAGAAGTATACATATGTATTAAAGTGGTCCAAAAATGTATGTAAAAAAATAAGGTCGGATTTTTAATGCCGGCACCCCCTAGGATTGTTCTATATCGAAAAAAATATACCCTTATTTTTTTATTTAAAAAAAAAAAAAAATAGGGAGTGCTCAAAGCTTTCCATGTATTTTATATGGGGGAAAAACAACTTTTCGTAGAAATAGTGTAGAATTCTTGAAAATCAACAGTTTTCGATCGGAAAACTTTTCTTATCTTCAGAAGATTACCAGTAATAATACGCAATTGTCTCTTTAACCATTTTTTCATAGTAACTATATTTTATAGGTCCTCCAAAACCCCTTGAAAATGCAATGGAAAAATCTTTAATCATAAAAAATAGCTAAATAAACAATTAGATATTAATACTGGAAGTCTCCTGAAGAGAACCACAGTTTTCCGATTGAAAAATATTGATTTTTAAGAGTTTTATACCATTTCTACGAAAAATGGTTTTTTCTCCATATAAAATACATGGAAAACTTTGAGCGCTTTGAGCACCCCCTAAATATTTTTTGATTTCAAAATAAAAAAATAGGGGTATATTTTTTTCGATATAGAACAATCCTAGGGGGTGCCGGCATTAAAATTCTAACTTAATTTTTTTGGACCACTCTAATATGTATACGCTCATACTTATGTGAAAAACCATAAGATACTAATGAAAATTAACTCATATCAAAAAAATGTGGTGGCGGTGATAGTTAATTAAATTATTACCAAAAAAAAACCAAAAAATTACAGACAAATATAAAAATATTAAAAATACAAAAAAAAACGGTCGTACCAAATTTGAGAAAAAAACAAACTTTACAGTAACGGTAGAAAACGGACAAATTAAAAAAAAAAAAAAAAAAAATTAAGCGGTGGTACCGAATTCGTGAAACTATTAAACCTAAAAAAAAGTGGTTGGTAAGCACATGAGTGGGAAAAACAATAAATGGCATACAAAAATGAAAATTTAAAATACATGAATAAATTATTGAAGTACTAGTAAATTGTGACCGTGCTGTAACACCAGCCTTAAGCAAGACATAACGGCGTCGCAACTACGCCACGCGTTCCGTGCCGTACCACCGACGCAAACCGGTAGACCAGCGCAACCCGTTATAACGGCGTTAACACCACGCCACCTAGAAACTCACACATAAAACGAACAACAACACAAATATAAATATCGCTGAGCAGGGTGCGATAGCAGCGTGAAAACGAACAACAACAGCTAGAACTAGGACAACTAGGGTTCGAACGATACTACCGATATTGAGTAAGTATCGATACTGAGGGTATAAAAATGAGTTCTTTAATACTCGATACCTTATTTGGTGATTTTACTCTATACTTTCCAAAGTACTCGTAGTATCGAATACTTTTTAAAAAACACACTTTTTAAATTTTGTCTTCCATTGGCAACCCAATTTTCTTTGCTTATATGGATTACTATCATTCAATTTTGTCCATCACTTAAAATAAACTGAAATTTCGTGTAGTCTGTTACATAACATAAACCAAATAAGTTTAAGTTTGAAGTAGGCTTAAAGAACTTAAATAAAATGACACTTTCATACATTTTTCAGTTTATTATCCTTTTTTATTTTTATGAATAAGGCCATAAAACTTTACTTTAAACTTTACNGTAAAATGACACTTTCATACATTTTTCAGTTTATTATCCTTTTTTATTTTTATGAATAAGGCTATAAAACTTTACTTTAAACTTTACTTTAAAGTTCACGAAAATACAGAATTTTTAGAGACCTTTAAAGTATGCAGTTTTGTAACCTATTCAACTTTCCGTGTAGCCTACTACCGTTGACTTTTAATTAAAACTTGCACAATATTATACAAAATTGAATAGGCTACAAAAATGCATACCCACAAAGTTTCCAGAAATTCTTAATAAAATTTAAAATTCGTGAAAGTAAATATGTGTGTATTTATGTATGTACATTTAACGTTTAAATTACTTCTAACGTGGAAGTAAGTTCTGCAATGAAATAAAAATTAAATATTTTAAATGTATATTGTTTTAATTTCAGGAAATATATATAGATATACGATTGAAGAACAAAATAATTTTAGTATCCCAAAAAACGTATTTTAATGAATCGGATACTGAGTAGTATCGATACATTTTCCCTGTTACTTTTAGAGTATCGATACCATGAGCTCGATGCCAGAATGAGTACTCAGTATCGATACCAAAGTCTGAAATTTCGAACCCTAAGGACAACACATATTCACATGGCAACACAGCTACATATACATGGCAAGCAATACGAGCAGCGGTACGCAGGAAGGTGACTTCGAGGGACCTGATGGTATGAGCGTACATACATATATACTTTAGATTTTACCATGTACTAATATTTGAATACAAAAAAAAAGTTTATCCTTATACTTACATATATACTTCCTTTCATGCAGTTATATAATTAAAATTGTCAAAATATATACTTTATCATATACACTTAGGTCTCTTTTTATGCGGATTTGAATTTATGCGGTTTTTTTCGCTGTAGCGATTTTGCTTTTTTGAGAGTTTTTATTACTTTTTTGAGTGTGTAAGAGACAGTGCTTCTGATTAATAATTTTCCTTTATATTCATACATAATTCATGTATTTATTGTGGTATTTCTTTGTTTTTGGTTAAAATACAGATACAATTTATTTATTTCATTAATGTTCAGTTTTACGTGGAATAATAAGTGTTGAAGTGAAGAAATAAATGTCTTTTTTTGCTCAATATTGCTTCACTGGATTTATTTATGCGGTTTTTTAGAATTTTTTACATCGAAAATGTTGCCACGCAACTTTTCTTAAAATTAAGTTACAATTTAAAATTTTTAGTAAACAGTTCCTTGCAAAGTGGTTAACGGAAACTTTTCCAAAACATTTATGTAATTCAAAATTTTGATATTATCAAACAAACATTCTTTTTCTACTGTGCTTCGCCGAGTGAGTGCGGGAAACCTTTTTTAATTTTATATAAAATCAAAATCATCGATACATATTTTTCTTATAAACCAGGCCGTGCTATCAGATTGCCACATTTACAACTTTGTTTTTCAAAAACCAAAATTAATTCCGATTGAATGCCATTTGTGAAAATTTTACTGTGCCTATAATTGCGAACAAAATCCAACATCTTTTTGCAATAATTTAAATAAATCAACTTTTTTAAACATCTATGCCGGCTTTGTCAAATGCCAGATTTTGATACTGCGTTTATATATTTGCGTACTGATTTTGCAAAAGTGTCAAAACGTGTGTTACAAAGTCGTCCTATCTCAACAAAAGAGGGCAAGCTAGAGGAATATAAAGAATCTTTAATAAAAAGTTATAACAACATTTTAATACTAGTCAATTCGCATTTCAAACAAAGGGTTAAGCCAAAGTCATTAATTGAAAGTTTATCGCGATGTAGAGAAAAGCTACTTAAGTGTTTTTGTAAAATTGGTTGCAAAATAAAAGTACCAGAAGATTTTGACGAATTAATTACAGAAAACGTTTTGTGTTCGGACGCAGATTCCGACGAAGAATTTGCTAACGCACGTTCAACGTTAATAGTATTAAAAAGAGTCGTTCCTTGCCTTTCCTCGAAAATTTTTTGGGATTCGACGACCCTCCTTACGTAACCACTAGCTCGCCAAATATTAACTTCTTTCAAAATAACAACGCGAAAATGGCAACGCCTGAGCAAAAGAAATCATTTATAAGCTTATGCGCCTCGATTATAAGAGAAAATTATAGTGGTGACCCGCTATCACTTGCCTCTTTTATTGATAAAATTACCCTTATTGAAGAATTGTCAGACGAAAGCCTCACTATAACATTTATTGCATTTTTGAAATCCAAACTTGAAGGTAAAGCTCGCGAGTCCATACCAACGCAAATAATCTCAGTTAGTCAAATTAAAGAAGCGTTGTCAAATAAAATAAAACCAGATAACTCGAAAGTTGTCGCTGGTAAAATTGCAGCTTTGAAAGTGCATAACAATTATTCAGATTTTTCGAAACAGGTAGAGGAGCTCGCAGATGCTCTGGAGCGTACGCTTATTATTGAAGGGATGACACAAGCGAAAGCTCACGAGATGGCAGTCGAGCAAACAATAAACGTTTGTAGGCTCAACAGCCGTTCAGATATGGAAAAGTCGATACTAGCATCGTCAACCTTCAGCGACTCGAAAGATGTTGTAGCGAAGATGATTGTGGAGCACGACAATATAGTAAAAGAGCGGCAGGTGTTGGCTTTTAGGTTACGTTCCATACGAACAACTAATTTTCGAGGAGCTTTTAGAGGCAGCAATAATTACAGATATCACAATAACAATTTCAGGTTTAACGGCAATTCAAATAGGCACAGCGCCAATACTAGCAATCGAAACAACAATCAGAATAGGAATAATAGTTTCAGTAATAGACGAAATACCTACAATAATAGTAACAACAGTCAGGCTTCAAGCAGAAGAAATAACAATCATACGCGTTTAAATACACGAAATGCTGCCAATGTTCGGACTTCAAACGCCGAGGCCCCTCAGGCGCGAACACTGGGGGAGCTAGACTTGAACAACTAACGACTTTTACAGACGAAAAATCCATTTACGGCCTAAATCTCAACTATTCCGATTTCATTGAAATAAATTGTAGTGATTCTCACAAACAATGCACTCTTTAGTAGACTCTCAAGCAGACATTTCGCTTATACAATTTTCAAGCCTAACAACTAAATCCACAATAAACGGCAATAACATTATTAATATCACGGGCGTAATATCAGAAACGGTCCAAACCTTGGGCACAATAAATACAAATTTGGTAGTATCAGACATTTTCATTCCCCACACTCTTCACGTTGTAAATGACAGCTTTAACATTCATTCGGACGGCATACTCGGAAAAGCCTTTTTAAAAATAAACAAATGTATAATCAACTATGCAAACGATAGCATAACCATTGGTTTGGGGACAGAAAGGATCAGCGTTTCAGTTTTGCACGGTACTACTACCGACACCTTAGTAAATCCACCTAGATGCGAAGTTTTTCGGTTATTTAATTTTGGTAAATCCAAAAACCCTGTTTTTTGTAGACGCTCAGGAAGTTTGTAGTGGTGTTTTTACAGCGAAATGTATCGTTGACACGGTAAACCCGATACTAAAACTAATAAACACTACTGACGAAGTAAAATAGGTAAGAAATTTCAATATACAAACCGAAGACATAACAAACTTCAACGTTTATAAACGTCATCTAATCCGAAACGCATAGAAGAACTCAAATCGATTTTAGAAAGACAAGTACCCAATCATGCTAAAAATAAATAGCTTGATCTTTGCTCAAAATATTCAGACATATTTGCCTTAAAATCCGACCTTATGACTCTGAACAACTTTTACGAACAAAAATTGAGACTGACAGTCAAAACACCAGTTTACATAAAAAACTACAGATTGCCATATTCACAACGCGAAGAAATAAACAAACAAGTCGATAATTTATTGCGAAACAATCGATCGAGGAAAGCTACTCCAACTACAACAGTCCTTTAATTTTAGTGCCGAAAACAGATCCAACAGGCCAAAAATCATACCGTATGTGCGTAGACTTTAGAGCAGTAAACCAAAAACTAATTGCAGACAAATTACCGTTAGCACGTATAGACGACATTTTAGATAACCTTGGAAGAGCAAAATATTTTTCGATTCTGGATATGTATTCTGGTTTTCACCAAATTCCTTTACATAAAAATTCTAGAGATATTACATCTTTTAGCACTGATCGCGGAGCTTTCCGTTGGAAGTTCTTGCCTTTTGGTCTTAATGTAGCACCTAACTCGTTTCCAAGAATGATGTCTATAGCATTTTCCGGTATTTCACCTAATCAAGCTTTTATGTATGTCGATGGTGTAATAGTTATTGGATGCAGTGAGGCACACCATTTTAAAAATCTAGAAAAAGTGTTCGAAACTTGCAGAAAATTCAACTTGCGACTTAACCCAAATAAATGTAATTTTCTACGATCTGAGGTAACTTTCTTAGGACACAAGTGCTCAGCAAGAGGTCTACTGCCAGGTGATACAAAAATAGAAGCCATTAAAAAGTACATAAAGCCATGCNCCGAAGATTCGTGGCGTTTGCGAACTATTATAGACGGTTTATACTTGACTTTGCTTCTGGCAGCACCCTTAAATCGTTTGAGCAGAAAAAATGTAGAATTTAAATAGGATAACTACTGTGAGCAAGCTTTTAAAACACTTAAATCTTCTTTGATGTCTCCTAAACTTTTACAGTATCCTGACTTTAGCAAAGAATTCATAACTACAGTCGGCGCATCTAAAACCGGATGCGGTTCAATTATAAGCCAAAACCACAACGGCAACGACTTACCAATTTGTTTTGCTTCTATGGCTTTCAATAAAGCAGAACAAAAAAAGGCAACTATCGAACTTCAACTTCTAGCAATATATTTCGCAATCAAGCAACTTCGACCATACGTTTATGGCACACACTTGACTGTAAAATCTGATCACCGACCATTAGTTTTCCTTTTTAATATGAAAGACACGTCCTCAAAACTCTCGCGAATAAGACTAAAACCTTCGGAATACAATTTTACAATACAATATGTAAAAGGCAAAACAAACGTTGGTGCGGATGCACTATCACGAATCACAATTGACGAACTTAAAGACACAACAAAACATATTTTAGCAGTAAAAACAAGATCGATGACAAAACAAAACTTAGAAATGCAACCACAGTACGAAGAAAATCACACAAATAACTCCACAGTACAAGTTTACGACAAATTTTCTTACAATTTTTCAAAAAAAGTTCCACGGATAAAAACCAAAATTACTTACGATAAAAACTATGAAATTTCAAGTATTAAAATATATGCGCATTTAAAACATCGAACACTCGAGTTAATTAATTTTGAGATTGTTAAAAAAATATCGAACTTAGATGAGCTACTTTTGAGGCTTCAAAACCAAGCCGGCAATCACAACATTAAAGAAATTGAATGGCAAAAAATGATTCACTCTTTCAACAATTTTCGATTACAGACTTAAAAATTAGTGGAAACAAAGTTTTAAAATCTTTACAAATTATACTAACAGCCCCTGTGGAAACATTAACTGAAGACGACAAGAAACTTAAACTCATGACAATTTACCATAACGACCCGATATCAGGCGGACATTGCGGAAACAAAAAAAAATATGCAAAATTACCTACAAAATACTATTGGAAAAATATGACACGCGATATTGCTAAATTCGTAAAAAGCTGTGAGAAATGTTTATTAAATAAAGTAAAACCTAAAACTAAAGGAAATTTAGTACTAACCCCAACGCCATTCAAACCCTTCGATGTTGTAGTTATAGACACAATACGACCCTTGGCTGAGTCCATTAATGGCACTAGGTTCGCAGTAAACATTATATGCGACTTAAGCAAATATTTAGTAACAATAGCCACACCGGATAAAAGCGCAAAAACAGTAGCTTCTGCAATTTTTGAAAGCTTTGTTTTAACATACGGCATTATGAACACTATAAAATCCCATTTGGGCACTGAGTTCAAAAATGAACTTTTAAAAATCCAGCACAATTTCTCGACAGCACATCACCATGAAACCGTTGGTACTATTGAACGAAACCACCGTGTCTTTAATGAATATTTACGCGCGTATTTAAATGAAACTTTGTCCGATTGCGACATTAATTTGAAATATTTCACATTTTTGCACAATACAACAACAAGTTCTGTATTTGATAACAAACTTTCACCATTTGAATTAGTATTCCGTAGAAAAGCAATTTTGCCAACCGAATTACAAAATGTAAAAATTGATCCGATATAGTTATAACATTGATAATTATTCGAAAGAAATCAAATATAGAATGCAAAAATGCGCTTGCAAAAGAACTTATTAACAAACATAAAATTCGAAACCAAACGGTATATAACAAGACCGCGCGTCCGTTAATAGTTAATTTANCATCCGATATATAACATTGATAATTATTCGAAAGAAATCAAATATAGAATGCAAAAATGNGTTATAACATTGATAATTATTCGAAAGAAATCAAATATAGAATGCAAAAATGCGCTTGCAAAAGAACTTATTAACAAACATAAAATTCGAAACCAAACGGTATATAACAAGACCGCGCGTCCGTTAATAGTTAATTTAAATGATAGTTCAAAAGGAACCACGCGGTAAACATACAAACATATATGAAGGTCCATACGTTATAACAAATATTGACGGAGTCAACGTAACAATTTTCGACAAAATCTGAAAAAAAAAGAAAAAACAGTACACATAACCAGAATACGTAAAGTAAATAATTTAAAACTTTTTATTGCATTAAAATGTTTAGAATCAAATTTTGAATTATATACAAACAAAATGTTCAAAAAGTTGTACACATACGTACATACAGGGTGTCCCAGAAGTAACGTGCCAAACTTTAGAGGAAGGTAGGTGGGGGGGTGAGCTCCCTGATAAACAAAAAATTTTCAGGTAAAAGTGTCACCGTTTTTGAAATATTTACATTTTTTTGAATTTAATAAAATGCGTGCCTTTTCATGTATTTTCTTTAACTGCAACTACAAACCGGGCAATACTTAGTAAATTTTTTATGTAAAATGCTTCCAGATAGTTGCCTCTCATACTCAAATGCAATGTAGTTAAAATATATTAAGGAACCATCATAAAATTAGGACTATTTCGGGATTTTTAATATTTGATATATTCTTCCTCAACTTTAACTATCTCTGATGAAAAAAAAATGTACTGAGCTATTACTTTACATTACATAAAAAATTGCTAATTTAATAAAGATTTCAGAAAGGTGCCACTCTTACTGTTTCGAATATAAAAAAAAGTTATAGCCGCTTTTGTGGGTAAAGGAGACACGCTAGAATGTATTTAATAGATTTAAATTGAATTTGCTTTGTTACCGTCAAATGACATGCAATATAGTACAAAGGTGCATTATTACCTGCTCCTGACATTATTTTGTGTTACTTACCGGAATTAGTGAAAGTGAATTTTGTGAAATTGGACCCTTCGAACATTGTGTTATTCAGCCTCATTGCGTAAGTCGTAAATTAGGCTAAATTGTACGACTCGCAAAAATTGGCATTGTTTACTGTCGTGCTGAAATAAGTAAATGACGAAAATCGTCGAAAACTATACAGTGCTGCCAAGTTTTTCCGTTTTAATACACTAGTCGAATGGAACTTTTAGGCAATGACGTGTAATTTGCGATACGATTCGACTCTCGAAAAACGACTTGCATACGACACCACTCTCGCAATGAGGGTGATTAATATTATGACAGAGAACACGCAGTATACGTCGCATGAATATGAGGATATTCCCCTAATTTACGGTGAAGCTTGCTGTAATGCCAGAGCTGCTCAAAGACTCTATGCAGAGCGATAAGCCAATCGTCGCCATCCGGGTCGTGAAGTATTCGCCCGGACCCATAGAGAAATTAACGAAGGTAAATGATTTTTAAACCTTTCTTGTTTGCTTGCTAGTTAACTATCATTTTTCACTTATTTAAGGCCGCATACCTTGAAGGCGTGGCGGCGAAACAGGACGTCCTGCACCGGTAGATGTTGAAGCTNCGACTGGAATACCAAAAGCTACAGTTCAGAAAGCTTTAAAAGACCATCGATTTCATCCCTACCACATTCAACGTGTTCAGGCTCTA
>NW_016158463.1:96547-118136 GCF_001687245.7 Rhagoletis zephyria
TTTTTTTCACCCGAGATAGTCAAAGTTGGGGAAGAAAATATCAAAAAGTTAAAAATCCAGAAATAGTCCTAATTTTATGATGGTTCCTTAATTTATTTTAACTACATTGCATTTGAGTATGGAGAGGCAACTATCTGGAAGCATTTTACATAAAAAATTTACTAAGTATTGCCCGGTTTGTAGTTGCAGTTAAAGAAATCACATGAAAAGGCACGATTTTTTTTAAATCGAAAAAATGTAAATATTTCAAAAACGGTGACACTTTATCTGAAAATTTTTTGTTTATCAGTGAGCTCACCCCCCCCACCTACCTTCCCCTAAAGTTTGGCACGTTACTTCTGGGACACCCGTACATGGATAAGTCTTTTATACATATGAGCAAAACCAAATGCTACCTAAGTAAAACACACATCGATTTTTTGTAAGTATTAAAATCTGAACTGAAAATTTTTTAAACTAAAGTTTTCTATAAGAAAATAATTTTGAAATGTATTTATAACAAAAAATTTATTTCCATTTTGACATAGTGAAATAATATGTAGTTGTTAACATTTTATGAAATATACTTATGAGCTGCAGTTATTTATCATACAACATAAGCTATACACATGTAAATTTAATATATACTTATTAATAATTAAATTTAGTAGTAATAACTAAGTATATACACTGGATTTTAATTAAAATGTTGCATAACTAAATTGTTGTGAACGAACGGATGTAACGGGAAGGAATACTCCTTACGCACTTTCAAATTCGTTCCTTTAAAACAATTTAGTTTGTTTAGTATCCGTTAGGGGTAAGAAGAATATGGCTAAATTGATCACCTTGCCAAATTCTTCTTTTCCCAAGGAGGGTGATGTAATGCGATCAAGCATACAAATTTGCAACCCTACAAAATTACCTAATATGAATCCGCCCTATAAGAAATATAAATTTACGATATTGAAAATGCAACTCTGTTGTATTGAACAATAGCAGCTAGGTTTAAGATTGAACTCGAAAAATATATTAGCGTCACTCTTTACGCGAATTTTAAAACGAGAGGACGTATTAATTTTAAATTCTTATTATTTTTGGCGGATTGCTGGCTACCAGCGTTGGGCGGCAACAGAGCCGGCGGAGCACCAGGCATTTTTTCCCCCCAGGGCGATGTCCTAAGAAAGGTGGGTCATTCAATTTTGCATTACCTAGTATCGAGAAATGAACGTGTTTTAATATGAAATTTTTGGAACTTTTTGAATACATTAAAACGCTGATTACATAGTTAGCAGTAATATTATCGAGAACTCATAATAAATTGATTATATTATTTATCAAGCAATTAATGCATTACTACTTTTCCGACTGGGGAGTTAATTAAAAGTTGAAGGTAGTTGAAGTTATTTATAAAGCCATTCATGTTCCACTGCCAAATTGTAAACATTATAATGAGATCATAAAAAGAAGTTAAAAAAGAGTGCAAAGACTATACCGTCAACTAGAATGAGTAGTCAGCTAAACTGAGTAACAACAGTTGAAGTACAGCCTCTAGCAACTTATTCTCTTATTTGTTTTTGATTAGGCTCAATAATTGCGTGATCGGTTTCAATTTGAGCTACAAGATTTTCGCGGGTGTCAATGAAAGAATTGTTGTTGAGTTTTTGGATCAAGGTTCAAACGATAGAGGATGGAGAAGGTATGATTCACAGTATATAAAGTAATAAACTTTTTCGCAGTTTTCCACCAATTGTAATTGCTATGAATGACTACCGTATAAACTCGGGACACGCATTTGCTTGGAGACTCCAAAGGTTATGGTGGTCATAAATTCAGCCAGCACATTCAATGGTCCATTACCCGGAGCTGCTACAACATGATGAGTAGATTTTAGTGGGGCTCACATGCCACTGCCTCTGACTACACGCTGGATATCGGAATATTGCAAAAAAGATAGCAATTATCTGTTATAATTATAAGAAAAGTGTTTGTTTACAAAATTACCTGTGCCACTCTGCTATAGGACGGTTGTTGCTCCCTTTCATACCACAGTAAATTTGTATGCAACTCTGAATCGGCGAAATTCATGCTCCTTCTCACTTATCAACCCTGATCAGATTTTACCCCCGAGGAGTACTCAAAAAGGTTTATTACTGGATGTACTGTGGTATGATTTAAGTGAAATTGAAATTGGACAAGTTGAGACATTAGTGTTGTTGTTGACAGTTGTGTTTAGGTTTTTGGAGATGACTGGTGTGCTAGTTGAGAGAGTAACATCAGAGTTAGGCTGTGCATCTTGAAGAGAAGATTTGAGTGCATTGGAAAATCTTTGTGTTAGTTGAGGTGGAGTTTGGTTTTCTTTGTATTTTTTTATTCCTTCATGCATGTTGGTTAAGGTTTTGATTTTAAGTATCTCTTTCCTTTGCTGGAATAATGGACAGATATAAGAAAAGGAAAGGTGGTCGGCGAGGCAATTTGGGCACATTATTCTCTTGCATCTTTCTGAACCATGCAGATGAAGGCTCACGTCACGCATATCAGAGCTCTTTTGCAGTATTTATTATTTTTAAAAGGTAAAGGTTAATGTAACCTTTTTATTTATTTTATTTATAATCCAAAATGTATTATGTAAAATCCCCTCCACCAAAGAACTTAAATTGGGTAACACCGCTTCGAACCGCCAGGATCATGATAATAATAATAAAAATATATTGGCGCTTACACATATGTTAGTGTTTGGCCGAGCTTCTCCTCCGATTTGTGGCGTTCGCCTTGATGTTGTCACACAAAGCGAAGGGACCTACAGTTTTACGCCGACTCCGAACGGCGATTGTATTTTTATGAGAAGCTGTTTTTCATGGCAGAAATACACTCACACGCAGGTTTGCGATTCCTGCCGAGGGATGACCGCTGTTAAGATCAAAGCCTTTTTTCTATATTTTTTACGATGTTGTTTTGACCAGGGCTTGAACCCAGGCTTTGCGGAGTGGAAGCGCGCCCTGCTTACCACTACACCACAGCGGCCGATCATGATAAAAACCATATAAAAACATTACAAGGTAAAATCATTGAGAGGCAGTCTGACGTTTGCCACCAATATAATTTTAAAATTCGAACTTAAGCTCACACACATTCTTATTTTTAATCTCAAAATATTAGCAATTGTGAACAATTTAATTTTTTATTATCAATTTTATATGATTTTGAAATGTTGGCAAACGTCAGAAAAAATCATATCCGACGAATTGAGAGAATGGTTTTACCTTCTGATGTTTTTATCATTTTGCCTTATTTCCCATTGCATATTTATACTATTTGTAACACAAACAGTTAACTGACAGAAGGAAAAAGAACCTTGTTTATTCCAAAAATACAATTAAACAAAAAATTTTATATAATTCATATGAAGAAAGTAATATTCACAAAATATTTTTACTTATGAAAGGTCTAACAAAATAAAAGAAAAGATCCGTCTTTAATAACTGCTCAACAAATTGGATATAGCGCTTTTGTATGAATTTCATCTGCACGCTTTTTAATGGCAGCCAATATGTTGAAAACATTGCTGGAAAACCTTAAAATCTTTGCACGGAACCATGGCGCAATAAACAGGTGAGGTAATAGGCTGCGTTTCTTTATAATTCCGGATAAACCCATTTCACAACCAGAATAAACAGAATGCCATTGAAATATACGTTTACATATCATCAGGAACGTTCTAAAGAATAAGTAAACAAAAAAGTTTATTCCAAACGTTCAGAATGAATAAAGAAATGCAGCCATAAAATAGCTTTCTCGCTTTATTTTCTGTCATTCGGCTGCCTTATAGTCAAATTTTAAAGGCAATTTTTCAAATAAGGCAGTGTCAAAATCTTTTTCTCGCTCTAATTAATTCACCTGGTATAATTCACCATTTACGAAGACGAAGGGAACATGTGGTACGAGTGCTGATGTAACAAGTAAGAGCAGCGCTGTCTTCGGCTATGCCGAAGACTTCATACCTTTCATGAGCATCTGAAAATTTTACTTTAACAGATTACTGCATTTGAATAAATTTATATATTCACAGCAGGCATAGATAGAGGAGATACATATATAAAAAAATCATATCTAAACAATCAGAGGTATGGTATGGGTATAAGGTATATCATATAGCACCAATCTAAGTGATTTTCACTACTGTGTGATCGGTACGTAAACCGGTAACACAATTTAATGGATTTAGCTTCCTACATAAAGGAGATACATATATCGCAAAAACTGGTATCTGAACAATCAGTGGTACAAGAGATTATGATTATACAGCATAGATTTTGACGATTTTCTCAGTAGACTTTGTATTATTATTTAAAAAATAGCTTACGAAATTTATCGGTTTTAGCTGTCCAAATAAAGGAGTTTTACAGTAAAACCCCATATCTGAACAATCAGTTGTATGGGGGCAATAAACAGGTTATAGTGACCCGATCTTTGTTAATTTTATTGTAAACTTTCTGTTGATAATGAGTGAAAATNTTTAATTTACAATGGCCCAAAAAAGTTAAAGAAAACAAATGGTATTCCTTTTTTGTATCACATTGAAATCGTACGACTGTCACGTGCGCCACCATGGGAATGCCCATATCTGAACAATGAGTTGTATGGGAGCTATATGTAAAAGTGACCCGATCTTTGTTATTTTTACTGTATATTCTGTTGTTAATGGGCGGAAGTATTGCAACATTTCATGTTCCTAGGTGCATAAATGGAGGAGTTATAACGAAAATTCTCATAACTGAACAATCAGTTGTATGGGAGATATATGTTATAGTGACCCGATCTTTGTTATTTTCACTGCAAGTATTCTGTTAGTAATGAGTGAAAACGGTACGAATTTTGATATTTCTAGCTGTATAAATGAATAAGTTATGGCAAAAAATCTCATATCTGAACAATCAGTTGTATGGTGGATATAGGTTGTAGCGACCCGATCTTCGCCATTTTCACTGAAAGTATTCTTTTGATAATAAGTGACAACAGTGCAAAATTTCATGTGTCTAGCTACATAAATGGAGGAGTTATAACGAAAAATCTTATATCTGAACAATTAGTTGTATGAGAGCTATAGGTTATAGTGACCCGATCTTTCCAATTTTTACTCTAAGTTTTCTGTTGATAATAGGTAGAAGTAATACAAAATTTCATGTTCCTAGCTGCATAAATGGAGAAGTTATAACAAAGAATCTCGAATCTGAACAATCGGTTGTATGAAGGCTATAGGTTATAGCGACCCGATCTTCGCCATTTTCACTGTAAGCATGTTTTTGATAATGGATGGAAATATTGCGGANGACAAATGATTAATACATTATAAAAATACACCCACCTACCAAATTTGATCCGGATATCTAGAAAACTGAGAGACTAGATTACATACAAACAGACGGACCGACAGACAGACAGACAGACGGACAGACGGACATGGCTAAATCGACTCAGCTCACCGTTCAGATCATTTAAGTATACATTTTAATGGGCCTATCTCTTCTTATTCTGGTACTTACAAACATCGGACCAAAGTTATAATACCATTTCATGCTCATGAAAGGTATAAAAATATGTAAAATTTTACCTACTCTCAGACTTCTAAATTCTAACGAATACTCGGTACAAGCAGGTGGGGAATGGCGCAATAAACAGGAGAAGTAATAAAACAGCTTTCTCGCTTTATTTTCTGACATTCGGCTGTCTTACAGTCACATTTGATAGGCATGTTTTCAAAAAAGGCAGTGTAAAATATTTCTTCTCACTCTAATATTACTTCACCTGCTATAATTCCACCATGGGTGGGGTGCATGCTCTTAACACCATATGCAATAATTCTCATTACTTGGACATTAAAAAGCAGTTTCAGCAGTGAACTAATGCCATTTTATTATTATTATTTTTTCTAAACGGATATAATGACAGCAATGCATAATTTCGGAAGAAGGGGAGGGGGCGGGGGACGCGAGCGCGGACTGCCGCGACGCTGGGCACTTTCAAATTTGTATACTTACAAATCCGGCGATTTAACTTGTTCATGTACTTCTTTTTTTCAAATGTAAGTGGGTGACTACCAACATATGTGCACTATTTTGGTTTACTAATCAATTCTTAAGTTTAAAAGTTGGTCTTATTGCTCAACGAGAAATTAAATAAAGCAAATTTGTGTTATTTCACATTCAATTGGGAAATAACACAAATTTGCGTTATTGCCGTTTGTGTTATTTCATCCCATAATTCAAACACTCAAATTACTTATTTCGAAGTATTACATATTGTGTTTCTCCATTTAACTGAATGTCTTTCAAGTAACTTGAAATTGGAAATTACTTTGGGTCACGTGGGCCTCATAACTTTTAGAGAAGTGAATATTTTTCATTTCAAGTATATTTTGACAATATCGTTGTTTCTTTGGTTAAATATAAATACATTTTACTGTTCAATATTGGAAACGTTCGGTTATATATGCAATGGATTTGGGGTTGGGCAGCGGATGCGGAGGGGGTGTGGCACTTAAAGCCCCACCCTCTTGCTAATGGGAATAGTGAAATTTTAAGAAAAACCACCATTTCCTTCTACGACCCCTCTGCAGACGCCTAAGGATCCATTGGAAAATAGGGTAAAATTAGCATTTCGACAGAGAAAATGTAGACTCGGGTTACGCCAACCACAGGATTTTTGCGAAAATTACCTTTCTGTGTTGTAAGCTTTCGGCCGCCCGATACAATTTCAGTATCTTTTACAAATAAGCCCATATTTCAATCCCAATTATTAGTAAATTTGTATTCGAAAACTTTAAATCTTTATTTTAAACAAACGTTTAATTCAACAATTTTTATTGAGCTTGAGGCCGTCTTTAATGAAAACTTAGGCACTCCGCACATTAAACTCCTAATCATAGTAGTGTACTCGTTTCGGCATACTAAAGTATAAAGCTTTTATGCCGAGCACATGTATTTTAATGAAGCTCTGTACATTACGATTCAAAATCTTGTTTTCGCCTAATCATAAAGCTTCATGAATCGAAGCGCCCAACATTGTAAGGCGCTTGCAGTTTTGAAATCATCATTTGTTTACTTTTTTGTGTTGGAAATAAAATTTATTTGTCAATTCAATAGAAAATAATTGAAAATGAATGATTTCGTGCTAAAATTCGTGCAAAGTTATGCAATATTTCGGAGCAGAAATATTTGCGGAAGTGCGTAGTTGCGAAAGAACGGCCAGAAAATTTGTTATGTGTAGAAAGTGTTTATTAGCTGGTGACTTATGCACGGCATGTAAGTGTACAGAAGTCGAATCGTCATGCATTCGTTTCGGTATGACGAAACGATTACTCTACTTTGATTAGGCCCGTAATGTGCCGAGTGCCTTATTGTGGAAAAGCAACAATAATTTGAAAAAATGGTAGAAGTGGTAGCTATTTTGGAAATCACCACATTTCCTCATCAAACTTCTTTCAGTAGGACTCGAACCGACGATCCCTCTGAAGTTCTGAACACATTCAAAACGACGAGCTACGGGCCACCGCTTCCAATTTGTTATTTTCATTATCTAAACGCTTTGTCGATGGCAGCATGATTTCTTTGAACGCGACGACGACTTTGAAAAAAGTACAAATTTTGTTTTTTTAAACCTTTAAATTTATTTAAAAATGATCATAAACATATTTCATATGTTTCTAAAGTAAAAAAATAAAATAATTTAATATTTTTTTTTTAATATTCCATAAATTATCTTAAAGGTAATTGTATTAATTCACACTTAAAGGAATTCATTGTTTATCTTTTCTATTGTGACTTGTTCCTACAAATGAAATCGAATTTTTTGTATCACATTGAGCCTTGAATAAAAACTAAGCAATTGATTTTTCTTAAAATTTCAGACCTTTTGCGTAAATTTATTTCAATAAATCAAGCAAAAGGTTTGAAATCTGAAGAAAGAGCAGCTGCTTAGTTTTTTTATTCATAAGGCCCATTCGCTGAAATCTTCTTCCAAATTGTCCTCCCCATCGCTTTCATTCAACGATATTTCTTCCAACCATTTTAGAACTTGTTCTTCATAGGTACCCCTCCGAAAAGTAAGTACAGTAAACAAAAATTTACCTTTATTGCTAACGGTCGCCTGTCAGGCGTCAAGAGGGTGTGGAACTCAGCCGCGCAAGGCCACTGTACAATGTGCGTCTGCTAACAACCTCGTACTAGTGATGAGCACTATCGAATAAAAACTATCAAGTCATTCGATAGTTCAGTAATTTTCATTCATTCGATAGTTTTTAAGAAATCACTCATGAGTGAATTTTCGAATGCTTGTCTCTACAAAACACTCATTACTAAATCTCGTTCATTTTACTCATGAGTGATTTTAAGATTGAAAGATTTTCTGGACACTGTCGAATGATTTCTGTTCGAGTAAATTAATGATATTTTCTTCAAGGACGAGCGAATACATTATTGCATAATTAATAAGTAGTTTTACTCATATATATTTCCATACAAAGCACATTTTTGAATACATGAGCGAATTATAAGCAAATAAAATAAGCGCATCAACAAAAACCAATTTTAAACCGCAAAATATTGTATAATCACTATTATTATTAAAAAACGTGTCTTCTTTTTATGCGAACGTGTGTAACTAAAAGCAAAATATAGATATAATAATCTGCCGCTACGTCTTTCGATGGGTGTCATGGGGCGTGTTGATGTTATCTTACGAATGTCATGCCATAAAGTTCTGAGCTCCAAAAGGCTGATGGTCTTTTGAAAAGATTTCTCATCGCCTGTCGATATGCTATTTGAAAAACCGTAATCGTTATTTAATCACAAATAAGCTAATCATGTATTGGTTAGGAAAAATTCAATCGATTTTGAATTTACGCAATTTGGAGAAAGTCTGGCAGCTTAGTTGTGTATTGCGCTTTAAAATCATTATTCTGTGAATGTGCAGTTAACAGTTTTAACAGTCGGTATTATTTGCGTTGTACATTTGCAGCAACAAAAGGAAAATATTGAATTTTAGGACCGACTTACATAATTTTTGGCGCATTGTTTTTAAATTGCATTGTTTTATATCGGAATCTCTGGTAATATTCAATATGTTTATTTGATCGATAAAGGACTGAGAATATTGTATATACATAGAACAAATTGAAATGCGGCCAGGATTAAAGAGATCATCAGCTTGGGAGTTTTTTTACCAAAAATGGAAACATGGTCAACTGTAACATTTGTAAAAAAAATTTCAAGTTTGCAGGCAATACATCAAATTTGCACGATCATCTCCGGCGTAGGCATCCACAAAGTGTGACGGAGACTTCTTCTTCGATGGTCGATAGAGCACCTGCTATGAGAAACTTAGATGAACCAAGCTGTTCTTCAGTGCAAAGTGATGTGAATTTAACAGAAGAAACTTCAAACAATGAGTCATGTGCTGCTTCTTTGATACCATCTGCAGATGTGGAAAGTTCAGCAAGCACTTCTTCAGCAATACGTCGTAAAACTGTTTCAGATGGGGGACTTTTAAAAGGGAGGGCATTGCAGACAAAATTGTTTCTTACAAGCACACGCTCAGAGCTTTCAGAAAGCGAAAAGAATAGTATTGATGAATCTCTTATTAAAATGGTTGCAAAGGATTTACAACCACTTTCCATCGTCGAAAATGAAGGATTCCGAGAATATTCAAAAAAGCTTCAGCCGTTGTATTCCATACCAAATAGGAAACTTCTTTCCAATACGATGCTACCTTCCAAGTATAATGAACAACGGAAAAAACTTCATGACATTCTGAAAAATATTTCGCACCTGTCTATAACGACAGATATGTGGACTTCTGATAGTCAGAAATCTTTTTTGTCCGTTACTAGTCATTTTATTTGGGAAAACAAAATGAACTCAGCAGTATTGTCAACAAAAGAAGTCTTCGGCGCTCATACTGCTCAAAATATAGCTACAGAGCTAAAAAACATTTTTGACGAGTGGTCAGTTTTTAACAAAATAGTCACTTTAGTAAGCGACAACGGTGCAAATATTAAAAAAGCGATAAGTGATGTTTTGCAAAAACACCACCACCCATGTGTCGCTCACACCCTTAATTTATGCGTTGTTGATTCCCTAAAAGCTGTCCCTCAGGTTTCAGAGCTTATAACGAAATGCCGGGCTACAGTAACGTATTTCAATCATAGCTCTCAAGCAGCAGAAAAACTTAAAAAAATGCAAAAGCAAATGGGCGTCGCTGAACTTAAAATGAAGCAAGATGTTCCTACTAGATGGAATTCTGCCCTTATCATGATGGAGCGTATATACTTAATAAAGGAACCGCTCTCTGCAGTAATAACTTCTTTCCGAATGTTCCGGAATTTCTAAATGCATCAGAGTGGGAAAGATTACAAGATTCGATCAACGTTTTAAAGCCAATAGAGTCTATGATAACTGAGCTTTCTGCTGAAAACTATCCGACGATATAATTGAGGTGCCTTTAGTCAGAGGACTCCAATAATTACAATAAGATCCCAGCAAATGAAAACTACAGAGGGAGAAAGTTTAAAAACCAGTTTGTTGGAAGTAATTTGGAGAAGACTAGGCCAATTACAGTCCGACAAGATGTGTGCAAAATCGACTTTTTTGGATCCACGGTTTAAAAAGATTGCGTTTGGCAATGAAAACAATGCAAGTAATGCTCAGAAATGGTTAGCAGAAGAGGTTACAAATTTAATACATCTACGAAACAGAAGAACTTCCACTGTTTCAGCAAGAGAAGTACAGATGGATACAGATCAAATATCTCTTTGGACTCTACATGACCAAAAAGTGGCTGAAGCAAAAACTATTTGCCACAACGCCCCTAATGTTAATGCACACATCGCATTAGAACAATGTCTAAGACAGGATTTCGTTGAGAGACACCAAAACCCATTAAACTATTGGGACTGTAATAAGTCAGCATTTCCAGAACTTTATGACCTCTCAAAAAAGTACTTATGTATACCCGCAACTTCAGTTCCATCCGAAAGGGCTTTCTCTAAAGCTGGCCAAATAATAAATGATAAAAGAAATAGACTGAAAGGGCAAAAGCTAGACCAAATAATTTTTTTGAACTGCAATTTCGATATTTAAACAATAATATGTAGGTATTTTTTACATTGAATATTTTTAGTGCTTATTTTTTGTTATATTGAATATTTTGCTTGTGTTATATTTAGTTTTATTCTGTTATTGAAGTATTTATTTATTTAAAAATAGTTTTCATTCAAAATTCATGTGCCCTTATTGGTTTAGATTGAAATTAATAAAATAACAGTACTAAGAATTAAATAAAGTGATTACCAAATTTGAATGAATAAATGAGTGAAAAAATTCATTCGATTACCAAAATCATTCAGTAACTAGCTATCGATAGTTGAAATCACTCAATAGTTCCCAACACTACCTCGTACAAGGCTAAACTGAGTTGGCGTGAACGCTTACTTTGATCATAAAAAGCGTTCCTGAAATATCGCGAGAAATCCGAAATCGTTCCGCCTCACAGGCGAACGTTAGTGTTCTAGGGTTAAAATAATTAGACAGCTGTGGTCCGTAGCTCGTCGTTTTCATTGTGTTCGGGCTATGACTCAGCCAGTTGCCTGCGCACTGTGCTAAGTTCGCCTTGTTAATTCTTGTTGCTTATTTCCACTATTTCTCTTGTTAAGCCAACTACAATCAAGCACAGCTATTCCGCTGCAATTCACTTGATCATGTGGTTGTTGGTTTTTGTTCATATTTCTATTATTAGCATGTTTAACTTTTAGGTGTGCTTGTCGTTAAGTTATTTGTTTTTGTTATTTTATGGCTTTATAACAATTATATTCAACAATTTTTATTGAGCTTGAGCCCGTTGTTTTATGAAAACTTATTGTGGAAGAGCAACAATAATTTGAAAAAAAATGGTGGAATTGATAGCTATTTCCGAAATCACCACATTTCCTCATCAGACTTCTTTCAGTAGGATTTAGAGACCTGCACGAGTGATTCCGGCATCGTATGAGTACGAGTACTAGTAATCGTTTTATGAGTACAGCGATGCTTTTTTGGAATCGTATAATCGCTCACCCGATGCCGATTCTGCCGATGCGACATCGTAGCATCGGACGATTACTATTTTGGCATCTCCGTAAGACGTAACGTGTAAAATGCACTAAGCGAAATACAACAAATACATAATTTTTAGATACTGAACTTAAAATAAAATAAATCAACGGATTTATTAATTTTCCGGCTAAAGAAAAAATTACTTAATTTTAAAGACAACCTTTATTAAACTTTTCATTTCATTTTATAATTCATGTTTTATAGTAGAGAATAAAGTATTTTTAATTCAAACGTGTTGAGAATGTAAAAATGGAATTGCATCCAAGTTTTCGCTTAAATTTGTTCTTCGGTCCTCTAAAATGCGATTTGCCGAACTGAAGCACCTTTCACTTGATGCGCTGGATGCGGGAATATATAAAACATGTTGTGAAAGTTTCTCTAAGAGTGGAAATTCTTTCCCATGGGTCTTCCACCAATGCAAAATATCTGATTCCGGAAAGTTGGCGTCTTTATACAACTCCATTTGCACGCTTATTACAGATTCGTTGTTGCGGATGTTCGGAAAATGGACATCTTTGTATTCAGATAACATCTGGTCTAAAGTATCTACATCGTCATCGACGGAATTTTTTGTGTCTAGGCTTTCAAATAACGTGCTTACATTACTTTCCAAGGATGACATCGTGGCTATATTAAGAGGCCCATCTTTCACTAGGTGGTACACTTCCTCACGTTCAACCTCGTTGAAATAACGTAGCTGCTTATATTCTGGCCACAAAAATGCTGCAACTTTATGTACTTTGTTCAGTTGTAACTTCTTTTCGAACAACTCTAAACAATATGCAACTATAAAACTAATCTCCTCATTGCTTTCTTCGTTTTTAAGTTTCAATAATTTCATTTTAATAATATGCATATGTAATAAAACTAAATGAATAGTTGCCCTGCAAAAATCGCGACTACTCCATGCATGCATGTAAAGAGTACTCCCGCAGGACCAAGGAGTACTCCAAAATTAACCACAATTCATATAAAAAATATGGTCCAATTAACATTGCGATGTCCTAGGGCAGGACCATATACTCCATCTCTGCATTACATCAGAGTAGCACAAAACTACTCCCAACATACTCCAATGACATTATCGTTATATTTTTTCGTTTGTACACGCTTTTGTTCTTCACTTCGCAGATGCTTTTTTTGAAATTAATAAAAACCAGAAACAAAAATTAAAAATTACATGTTGCCTCTGACGACATTCGAACACGAACATGCTGGGAGCTAAGAACTAACAGCTAGCATCTCTACACGTTCAGCTACAGCCAGACATGCAAATGTACTTTCAAATGCTTAACTTCAATCACATGTCGTTAAAACACGAGCAGTGATCGGGTAACAATAAGCTGGTGCAGAGACACGAGTTGGTCCGCTACAGCATGACAGAGGAGCACTTTTGTAAGTACTCCAATATACCACAAATAGACTACATGGTCCAACGATTTATGCAGGGTGGGTCTTTTTCACCTTCTAACAGTAATATTGCGCTTTTAAACGGTTCTAAAAATGCAAGTACTCTGTCTAATAAATGCTTTTCAATCCCGATGAGACGATGCGATTCTTTTGATTTCACCAAAATTTCTTCAATGGTATTCAAATTTCGACGCACAGAAATCAGCATATCAAATACTGTGTTCCACCTCGATGCACATTCTTGTTTTACAGTCGTTTCTAACGTACAGTTTCTACCTGTTCGTTTTAAAATTTTCACTACAGTTTTACATGCGTTTATTAAATGTAATACATGAGGCGCACCCACTTGGAGTTTTTCTTTGTCGAAAGAATGTTTTCAAATAATATTAAGTATATGGGCTGCACAGTTAATTCTTGAGTGATTGTGTAAAGCCTTTTTTTATATTTGATCCTTGATCAGTTGTAAAATAATTTTTTTATGTAAATCTCGTTCTGAGCCCAATTCTTCAAACTTATCTCCTATTGAACTGATGATATTTTCTGCTGATTTTTTAATAACGTTCCCATCCTGATCAATAGACTCAAATTCAACTGTAAATAAAGAGCGACTGAAAGAAAAAGCCCCATTAAAGTAACTTTTTGGAGGTTACATGTTAGTTTACAAATCTTCCCTTACTTTTGAAATTTCCAAGTAGTTTCAAGATAAAGTACGGTTAAAGTAAGAAAACTCCTCTGCTTCTTGCTGTCGGTCCACAAATCCATTGTACCAGCACACCTGCCTAAAATATATTTTGTAATATTGCACATACTTATAGAGAGAAATAAAAGAATGCAATCAATCTTTTTCTATGTACGGTCGAATGTTATTCACGAATATTTCACGTTCAGAAGTGTGGACTTTCAGTAGTCTACAGTTTACCGTAGTATAATGTGGCAGTATATCGTCGATTGAAAATTTGTTTGTTCCTAATTTGACACCAACTACTATTAGACATCGTGCCATGTCTTTGAAACCAGAACCATTTACAGCTTCAAATGATCGTAGATCTCGAGCAACAAACTCAACACAACTTCTGGTCACTTCATTTTGGATTTATTCGTTTACAAAAACGCACGATTTTCTACTTTTTGTCTCAGTTAAATTTTCGTTTTCGCTTCATCGTTTGTAGCAAGTATGCTCTTTTAAATTTGAAGGATTACTTCCTTTTCCAAACTTAAATATTTTCTGGCAACGTTCACACAAAAGATACGGCACTATTTCCAACGTACTGGAATTTATAATTTTCTTAAAGTTTTTCCATACGTCACTGGGGCCAGTAGCCTCAATCGCAGAATATTCTCCCGATTTTACTTTATTTAGCACTTCCATTTTGCCGTACAATCTCGTTTTTAATGCTTTCACGTTTTAATAAATTTTTAAGTTTTGTCATTGTGACAAATTTTTCAAATTTAACTTCGCTCAACAAAAACGTCTCATATGAAAAAAATATCCGTTTGCTACCAAGTAAACCGATGCTTTGCCATCGATGTCAAACATAAATTCAAGTATTCGCATCGTTTCTATTCATACTCGACGATTATTAACTTGTTATATTTTTACTTATTCGTGCAGGTCTCTAGTAGGTTTCGAACCGACGATCCCTCTGACTCAGCCAGTTGCCTACGCACTGTGCTAAGTTCGCCCTGTTAATTCTTGTTGCTCATTTCCACTATTTCACTTGTTAAGCCAACTACAATCAAGCGCAGCTATTCCGCTGCAATTCACTTGATTATGTGGTTATTGGTTTTTGTTAATATTTCTATTATTAGAATGTTTAACTTTTGTTTGATTACAGTTGGCTTAACAAGTGAATAAATAAGCTCAATAAAAATTGTTGAATATAATTGTTATAAGGCCATAAACTAACAAAAACAAATAACAAACGTTTAATTGTTTGACCACGCGTATGTTAAAATTTTTGATTCGGGTAACGCGTTTGGAAAAAATACTCCGAAATTATTGTATAAATAACCGAACCGTACCCAACAAAATACCTTTAGCTTGTTCAAATCTCGATTCTAAGAACAAAATGTTTTTAAATAAACAAAACGTTAATAATAAAATTTTTGAAGGATTTTAGAAATTCGGTATGGTAGCATGAAATGTCACAATCTGCTTAATTGTCAGGTTGTTAATATGACGACGAAAAAGTAACAATGGAATTATCTTCTTTTTTGTAGCATAGTAAAGGCTAGATACATTGTGAAACAATCAGATGACATACGCTGAGGAAAAGGATTAGTTTCGACAACTAAAGGCATTTAGTTTCCGAATTTTGACAATATTTGGGAACTGTTACCAAGGATTGGGAACTATTACCATGGGTTGGTAATTATAACTAAATATACTAAAGCTTCTAATATTCATCTAGGTTGTACGAAATCGTTAATTTAGTTGAAGGGTTTGGTAAATAATAAAAAAATTATGTATTCCATAACTGAAATAAATAAATAAATACTAATAAATATTTCTTTGAAGCATATTTCTACAAATTCAATTCAATTTAACGTATGGATATAAATAATATATAAGGATGTTATTAAGCTCTGCTAATGCAGATACGCTTTTTTTCAACACACGGCTTAGTCATAGTTACCAAATCTTAGTTGAGGCAACCACGATTTGGTTTGAGAGCGGAACATATATTAATGCTTGTGAGCCACCCCTAAAGAATGCTGAGCGCTCTCTGAGCACAAATGTGTTTCACATACGAAGAGCGGAGCTGAACAATGCACACAGTCCCACTTATTGAATCGTTTGAATGGGCTAGTATGCCGACCATTGCATAAAAAAGATTCAATGAATGAGGCTGTGTGCGTGGAAATCATTGCTCCGCTACCGCTGTTCGTATATAGGTGAAACACACGATTGAGAGAAATAGAGGTTGCGCCAATCACGGTACCGCTTTTCCTATCTCAGTGAATTTGACACAATCGTTGTTTGTATGACGTCACACTTGTGCAACTTGTTTACATTTTCCTTGCAACATTTTTTCTTCTTCTTCCATTCTTGCTCACGTTTTGGCATTTCTCTCTCGCAATTGCACCAGCGTGACGTCACACCAAATTTATTCTCAACAAGTAAAAAAGTCTAAGTTCGGGCGGAGCCGAACATTAAATTCCCCGCGCAAGTATTAAATATATGTTTTTCACCTTTCCGAAAGCTACCGCTACATGGTAAACCGGGGTGTATCCATTTTGAGTAAATTAGCGTCCTTAAATTTCGAAATATTGAAGTTTCAAGCATTTCTGAAATTTACTGTTATATGAAAAGCGGCCGTAATTTTAGTTCGATTTCAATAATTTTCAACGTTTTGCTTCTATGTGGCAAGTACAGTAACCACACCGAGTTTGGTACAAATTGGTAGAACGGTTACCGAGATACATATATGTGATCATAAGTGGGCGGTGCCACGCCCATTTTTCAAAATTTTATACTAAACGTATTTCTTGGTAACGAATTGTTGCAAGCATCAATTTTGAATAAATTATCTTCAATAATTACTGATTTACCGAAGATTTCGTATATCTCTAAATTACCGTTATATGGGATTACTGTCCTATTTTAAAAATGTTCGGCCATTTCGTATGTTATATCAAGGTTAACAACTATGCCAAGTTTGGAAGAAATTGGTGCAGCGGTTACCATGTAAACATAACTGGGCGTGGCTACGCCCATTTTCCTAAAATTTATAATATTCTTATTTTTAGTCTAAAACTTATTGTAAATATCAATTTTGAGTGAATAATCTTCAGTAGTTACTAAAATATCGCAGTTTTCGTATTTCTGAAAATTACCGTTATATGGGAGGTAGGCGTGGTTATTGTCCGATTTTTTAAATTTTCAGCCATTTAGTATGCTGTACCAAGGCCAACAACTGTGCCAAGTTTGGAAGAAATTGGTGCAGCGGTTACCAAGATATACACATGTAACCATAAGTGGGCGTGGCTACGCCCATTTTCCAAAAATTTATAATATTCATGTTTTCCGTCTGAAACTCATTGTAAATATCAATTTTGAGTGAATTATCTTCAGTAGTTACTAAAATATCGCAGTTTTCGTATTTCTTAAAATTACCGTTATATGGGAGGTAGGCGTGGTTATTATCCGATTTCGCCCATTTTCAATACCATCCGTCCCACGCCCAAAAGAAGTTCACGTACCAAGTTTCGTTAAGATATCTCAATTTTTACTCGAGTTATCGTGTGCACAGACGGACGGACGGACGGACGGACGGACGGACGGACAGACAGTCACCGCTTAATCGATTTCTTTTTTCATTCTGATCATTTATGTATACATTTGTCTATATCTATCTCGATTCGTTTTGCCTGTTACAAACAACCGTTATGTGAACAAAGTTATAATACCCTTGTGCACAAGTGCGCTCGGGTATAAAAATACTCTCTGATAGGCGCAATCTTGTATTCTATCATTCTTGGGTGAAACACGCATGCGGTCACACAGCGCTCAGTAAGCTATGGCGTGTCGATCACTGTGCTAGATAGAGAAAGAAAAGTGTGTGTGCTATGGCATGCCCAGACTTGTTTGTCTCAGTTTCAGTTTTGCTGTCGCCGCGAGTTGTTTTGGTGTCCGCATAGTTATTTAAAAAATAAAGTTTGATGCCAACTGGGGTTTCTCAGTGGATATATAATTCATGTTAATTATAATTTGAAAGTTCTATTTAGCCAAGGAAAAAGCAAAGCAGTATACTTAAACCAGCACTTCCAGCAGCAGATATTGACCTGGGTATTCGCACGAATGTTCCTGTTTTATCGTTTATTTTTAGGAAAATCTTACCACCATATTAATATGTATGATATACACTAGTAACTATTTATGTGAATATGTATGTATTTTTTATGCTTAATATATCGATGGCTGAGTGGAAGATCGACCTATCTCGGCAGCAAGTTCGAAAACGTTCTATCTAAAAAAACTTTTCAAGAACGCCCTATTTCAGAATTTAATTGAAAAACACCCTATCTCAAAATTCGGTTCAAAAACGCCCTATCTCACTTCAAAATGTATTGAAAATATGCTGATATAGGGCGTTTTTGAAAAGCTTTTTGAGATAGAACGTTTTCGAACTGGCTGCCGAGATAGGTCGATCTTCCACTCAGCCATCGATATGCAAATAAAATAAGAAGATAAACGAAACAACCATAGAGTAAATTTTTATTTGTGTCAAATTGAAACTTTTTTTCCAATAATAAACNAAAACAACCATCGAGTAAATTTTTATTTGTGTCAAATTGAAACTTTTTTTCCAATAATAAACGATTAGCTGATTCAAGTGTACAGTAAGTTCACAAAATTAATTGAAAACTTGTATCAACCAAAGCATTGTATATATTTGCTCAACAATGATTTTATTCAACTAACAATATTGTCCAATCAAGGTAGTCGTTTTGTTATTACTAACAAATATACATTTGTCCCAACTAGAAGTCTCAAGTAAATTGCAGACTNCACAATATTGTCCAATCAAGGTAGTCGTTTTGTTATTATTAACAAATATACATTTGTCCCAACTAGAAGTCTTAAGTAAATTGCAGACTTTCGTGAACTATATATTTATTTCGCCATATCCAACTATGCCACTTGATCACTATAACCAAATCTTGGTTATTATAACTAAACCTTTTTNCAAGTAAATTGCAGACTTTCGTGAACTAGATATTTATTTCGCCATATCCAACTATGCCACTTGGTCACTATTACCAAATCTTGGTAATTATAACTAAACCTTTTTCTGGGTGTAAGGACATTAAAAAAAATATATAAATGTGTTCACTCGAATTTTATTAATAAAAAAATAAAGATTTTGGCAAGCGGTTATCGAGTCTTAAGTAAAAATATAAACATTTTTAAGATAAGATATTAATTATTTTTAAAAGGTAGATAAAGGTTAATATTACCCAAGGCGAATACATATAAGGTGTTATATTGTTAGGTGATTCAACAAATACTACAATTACTTGTATTTCGCTTTTGCTTTTAGCGGGCCGTTGTCAAATTTCAGCTATTCTTCCCCGAATGAAAAAGGGCGACAGAAAATACAAACTCTCTCACATTTTCATTCACTAGGGTGGCCAGATGCGCTGATTTAATCAGTAAATCTGCTAATTTTTTTCTATTGTACTGATTTTTAAGAGCCCGAAATCAGTATGCAAAATCTACTGATTTTTTGAGTTTGTACTGATTTTTACATTTAATAAATACTTTTGTAAATTGGTGTAATTGACATTTAATTGAGGTTTACATGTTCAAAACACTGGTTTTTGACAACTCATACGTGTGAGCAGATTGAAAGCATTAATTAAATGTAAACCATTATTAAAAAGGTGTCAGCTTGCAACTGTTTCGTTTCCTAGGATTTCGCAAAATAACAAACTGTTTGGATTCAACCCAACCCGATTTGCAATCACGATTTGCAGGTTTTACAGGATTTAACCCCCCCCCCCCTCAAGTCAAAGAACGATATTTCACTAATATGGGTCTAGAAAAAAGACTCTTTAGAAGAAAGTATGCGTAATAAAGTTTCAAACACGAATTTTTAAAATCATATATTCAATTTTTCGCTTTATTTTTAAAACATTTTGATAATTTTAAACACATTAAATTTTTCTTTTTACTTATCAATCAATAAAACGAAGAATTTTCAAATTTTTCGTGGTTTTTTGAAAAATTCTTCTAGAACTTCGTCAACTGAAAAATTTATATCTTTGTGAATATTCATAGATGCTAGACCGTTGAGCCTTTCTTAGCATGTTGTATTTCTCAAGTAGGTTTTAATTCTTTTCAGGCATGAAAAGCTTCGTTCAGGTGTGGCTATTGAAATGGGCAAAAGTGCCAATATACGTAAGATCTTAAAAACATTCCCAAAAGACGTTGTATCAGCTACTTGTAATGCTTCGAGAGCATTTCGAAAATGTTCGTGTGAAACTCGTTTTTTCCACATTTTTACCTCCAGCAGAAAGTTTTGTTTCGAGCAGTCGATTACTTTTTCATAAAAAACCAAACAATTCTTCAGTTTTTTTTCGTTAAAATCATACTTTGGAAACAAAACACTAAAAGTATTTAAAACTGATTTATGGTTTAGGAACCGGCTTTTCAAATGAGCAATGTATGTATCAAGGAAGGGAATGTAAAAAGCAAAGCGATAGTATGCCTCGGCGTCTCCGGTTTTCACATTAAAGCGATTCTTTTGGCGACTGCTGTATCGCGGTACTTTGATTTCTGTACCTAGGTTGGTGCATACTTCTTCTACGTACTCGAAAAGTAAATTACTAGCTAAGCTCATTGCTTCTGCAAGATCTTCATCAGGTACTTGTAATTGCCGGCTAGCAAAGCCACAACAATTTATAAAAAAGCAAATGCATGGCTGTTGTCGCAGTGCTAACAGTTTTTCAAACCCCGATAATTTCTATAGATATTCGCACGTAACAAATAATTTTTACGGTATTTTCCCCGTGACAAATAAAAAGTTTTTGACAATTGGAAGGAATACAACTTCGAAAGTCTTTTTTAAAAGATTTTTCATTTTTCTACGTTAGAGCCGTTGGTGAGAAACGTAATTAAAATAAGGGGCGAAATTTCCCACATCAGAAAATTCTGGATCCGCCGCTGCTTGGATATGATATATGTAGCTTTATTTTGATTTTTGATGTTCGACCACCTGTAATTTTACTCGCACATACACATTTGACACTATTAAATTGCATTCGTACTCGAAAATTCGTTTAGCGATAATTCGGTAATATACCTTTTAGTCAACATTTTAATTTGAATGTCGTATTTAGTAAGCACACCAACTAAATATGTTTTAAATTTGTAGCTTAAAATATGCAAACCGATTCTGACTCGAGCTCGTCTTCTACTGAAACTGAATGGGCTACAATTTTATTTTTTTTGAATTTTTTTCAATTTTTATAAATTTTCTAGAAAGTTTGAGACTTCAACTCACATGTCTTTTGTGATAGAATTAACCATGATAAAAATATAGTAAGGT
>NW_016158463.1:120148-131866 GCF_001687245.7 Rhagoletis zephyria
CTCTTTAGAAGAAAGTATGCGTAATAAAGTTTCTAACACGAATTTTTAAAATCATATATTCAATTTTTCGCTTTATTTTTAAAAAATTTTGATAACGAAGAATTTTCAAATTTTTCGTGGTTTTTTGAAAAATTCTTCTAGAACTTCGTCAACTGAAAAATTTATATCTTTGTGAATATTCATAGATGCTAGACCGTTGAGCCTTTCTTAGCATGTTGTATTTCTCAAGTAGGTTTTAATTCTTTTCAGGCATGAAAAGCTTCGTTCAGGTGTGGCTATTGAAACGGGCAAAAGTGCCAATATACGTAAGATCTTAAAAACATTCCCAAAAGACGTTGTATCAGCTACTTGTAATGCTTCGAGAGCATTTCGAAAATGTTCGTGTGAAACTCGTTTTTTCCACATTTTTACCTCCAGCAGAAAGTTTTGTTTCGAGCAGTCGATTACTTTTTCATAAAAAACCAAACAATTCTTCAGTTTTTTTTCGTTAAAATCATACTTTGGAAACAAAACACTAAAAGTATTTAAAACTGATTTATGGTTTAGGAACCGGCTTTTCAAATGAGCAATGTATGTATCAAGGAAGGGAATGTAAAAAGCAAAGCGATAGTATGCCTCGGCGTCTCCGGTTTTCACATTAAAGCGATTCTTTTGGCGACTGCTGTATCGCGGTACTTTGATTTCTGTACCTAGGTTGGTGCATACTTCTTCTACGTATTCGAAAAGTAAATTACTAGCTAAGCTCATTGCTTCTGCAAGATCTTCATCAGGTACTTGTAATTGCCGGCTAGCAAAGCCACAACAATTTATAAAAAAGCAAATGCTTGGCTGTTGTCGCAGTGCTAACAGTTTTTCAAACCCCGATAATTTCTATAGATATTCGCACGTAACAAATAATTTTTACGGTATTTTCCCCGTGACAAATAAAAAGTTTTTGACAATTGGAAGGAATACAACTTCGAAAGTCTTTTTTAAAAGATTTTTCATTTTTCTACGTTAGAGCCGTTGGTGAGAAACGTAATTAAAATAAGGGGCGAAATTTCCCACATCAGAAAATTCTGGATCCGCCGCTGCTTGGATATGATATATGTAGCTTTATTTTGATTTTTGATGTTCGACCACCTGTAATTTTACTCGCACATACACATTTGACACTATTAAATTGCATTCGTACTCGAAAATTCGTTTAGCGATAATTCNTCGTTGGTGAGAAACGTAATTAAAATAAGGGGCAAAATTTCCCCATCAGAACATTCTGGATCCGCCGCTGCTTGGATATGATATATGTAGCTTTACTTTGATTTTTGATGTTCGACCACCTGTAATTTTACTCGCACATACACATTTGACACTATTAAATTGCATTCGTACTCGAAAATTCGTTTAGCGATAATTCGGTAATATACCTTTTANAAGAAGAGAAGCGTTCGCCCCTCACGCATTTCGAGATTGGCGTTCAAAACCAGGGCTCCCTAGGGACCTATAAGGGCGGTTTATGCCCTCTCTAAAATAGGGTGCGCGAGGTGCCACACCCCTACACTTCCGCCCGCCGTGCATACAACGACAGGCCGTAAAGGAAAGTTTCCCCAAAGCTTCCGCCATACATATATGTATGTGTTCGTATCTTTATTAAATATGCATTTACATCAAAAAACTAATAAAAAATTAAAACTGGTAGAATTTGTTATTTTAATGATTTATCCTTATACATACATAAGTGGTTTACACGGTTTTGCATGGGCTCCTATGTTAAAGATTTCTTGCTTTTCTTTTTTTGTATGAAANTTGAATGTCGTATTTAGTAAGCACACCAACTAAATATGTTTTAAATTTGTAGCTTAAAATATGCAAACCGATTCTGACTCGAGCTCGTCTTCTACTGAAACTGAATGGGCTACAATTTTATTTTTTTTGAATTTTTTTCAATTTTTATAAATTTTCTAGAAAGTTTGAGACTTCAACTCACATGTCTTTTGTGATAGAATTAACCATGCTAAAAATATAGTAAGGTAGAACCGCTGNTGTCGCAACAACAAGCAGAGAAATTGAAAATTTTCAATTTTCATTATACATGTATGCATACCTAAAATTTGTGTGCACACCCGCCCAANATTTTTTTTGAATTTTTTTCAATTTTTATAAATTTTCTAGAAAGTTTGAGACTTCAACTCACATGTCTTTTGTGATAGAATTAACCATGCTAAAAATATAGTAAGGTAGAACCGCTGAGAGTCACTTTTAAAATTCTTGACGTTTCCAAACAATTTAATTTTTAAATTTACTCACAAACTCACACACACATTTTCATTTTCAATCTCAAGCAACAACAATTTNCCAAAATGTATTCAACAAAGTACGATTGAATTGACATTGCTCTCAGAAGAACCATCCTATATAGCCAAATTGAAAAAATTTTGTATGAATTTTGAATCGTGTGTATATATTTTTTGGCATAATAGTCCTTAAAAGAGAGCCTACCTGAGTTGTCAATCACACCTTGTTTAATACACCTTNGCAGCTGTACATACATACATAATACCCTTGATTTGTTTTAAAGTAATGAATTTTTATATTGATAATATACTATATGTATTTAAAAGTCTATTAGTTATTTTTTGTTAAATTAATTATTATATTGTTAATAATTAAAAATACGTTTAAAAATGAGCTTATTTTTATGGCTTTGTACTGATTTTTGATCCCAACTGTACTGATTATGTCACTATAATGTCTGGCGCCCCTATCATTCACTCACTAGCGAAATACAAAATTTTGACAATCAAACGCTACTCAAAGNCGGAGGCATTAACAGTGTTTGCAATTTCATGTAGACCAAAAGGAAGGTGTGCAGGAAAGTGAATTTTTGGACTNACCCTATCATTCACTCACTAGCGAAATACAAAATTTTGACAATCAAACGCTACTCAAAGCTGATGAAACAACACCTCCCTATATAAATTCGGCTTGATATTAACTTTTTATTTATAATCCCAAATTCCCGCCATCAAAAAACTTAAATTGGGTACGACCGCTTCGAATTTTCCACAATTGAGCAGTGGTCAAAAATCTGCTTTTTAATCAAAAAGTGGTTTATTGAAACTACGTTCATTTTTAACCGACTTCCAAAAAAAAGAGGAGATAAACTCCTTCGTCGAAATACTGTTTTCTATGTATGTTACCGCATAACTTTGGACCACGTCAACCGATTTCGATAATTCTTTTTGCATCCGAAAGGTAGTGTCTCGGAGGTGGTCCCATACTAGTCTGGTTTAGACCCGATCATTGGATCATGAAATATATATATTTTTTTTTTTTATATGAGAATTGAGGTCGGTTTTGTTTTTGCTTAAAAATTACTTGCTGTATCATCACGTATGACTATAATCTGAAATTACGTTTCATTTCAGAATTTTAAACGAAATAATTAAACAGGATACTGAAGAAGATTCAGAAAAGGAACAATTCGAAGCTGAATACACTAACATCTATGCCAATGAAGAGGAACGCAAAGCTGAAGAAGCACGCTTGGTTGAAGAAGCACGTTTGGCTGAAAACACGCGTTTAGCTAAGGAAGCCCTCGAAGCCGAAGCACGATCAGTTGAAGAGGCACGAAAAGTTGAAGACATGCGCAAAGCAAAAGAATCGCGCTTGGCTGAAGAAGCGCGTTTAGCAAGTAAAGCTGAAGAAGACCGTTTGGAAGCAGAAGCTCGTTTAGCTGAACAATTACGAATGGAAGAAGAAGCTGCACAAAAAGCAGAAAAAGCTCGCCTTGAAGAAGAAAAACGCCTACGAGAAGAGGAATTGAGTCGTTTAGCCGAAATCGAGAAACAAGCTGCGGAAGAACAGGAAGCAGAATTGGCGCGTCAAGCTGCAGAGCTCGCTGAAATCGCACGCCAAGAATTACATGCTATACAGCCAGCAGATGAATCAAGTTTCTCAGGTTTATATAGCATTGTTACAGCCGAAACTGTCATGGAGCAACCGGAAAGAGCCATCTCTGAAATTAAACAGGAACCAATAATTGAATTGTCCTCTCATATTGAGGCAATAAAATCTGAGGGTGATGCCGTAGTGGCTCCGGAGGAAGAAGATGCAGAAGAGNTATTAATAAAAGAAGTTGAAGTTGAAACGCAAACAGAGTAAGATTAATTATTATTTTAGAAATGGTTATATTTCCCAAATAAGGTTATCATCCTTCCTAAATACGATCAAAACCTAGAGCNAAATATATCAAATATGTGTTCAATATGATTACTTAGCTGAATTTATTTAGATCATATTAAGATGTACCTATTGTTCCTTCCTAACATGTCGCATTCAAATATATATGTATGTATGTACCATGATTCAATAATAAAAGGTTTGTTCAGAAAATATTTTTCTCGCCCCCTCACACCATTAAACTTGTATGCATACTTGGTCGCATGGTATATAAATGTGTTCACTCAAATTTTATTAATAAAAAAATAAAGATTTTGGCAAGCGGTTATCGAGTCTTAAGTAAAAATATAAACATTTTTAAGATAAGATATTAATTATTTTTAAAAGGTAGATAAAGGTTAATATTACCCAAGGCGAATACATATAAGGTGTTATATTGTTAGGTGATTCAACAAATACTACAATTACTTGTATTTCGCTTTTGCTTTTAGCGGGCCGTTGTCAAATTTCAGCTATTCTTCCCCGAATGAAAAAGGGCGACAGAAAATNTTATGGCCCGTGGGTTGAAAGCAAAGTGGAAGCAACCAATTTTTTATGACTTTGACATAAAAATGACCAAAAGCATATTATTCGAGCTGGTACTGAAATTACAAAGAATCAACTTCACAGTGGTAGGTATCGTGTCTGATATGGGTCCCTGCAATCAAGAACTTTGGTGAGAGTTAAATATTTCGACTGGTAGGTTTTCTGTTTGATTCTTTCATGTACACGCAGGCAAATATGAATTAAATTTAATGTATTTAAGATAAAACTTGGTTTGAAAGCCCTGCAAATAGTGAAAAATCTATGTATTCGCGGACGTGCCACACCTTCTGAAGTTGATAAGAATCATTTCATAGATAGCGGATTAATTTTTAACGATAAAATAATCTAAGTGCAAACATTTAAACAACTTTTAGACCATACTTCAAAATCTGATATGACCATTGCCCATACATTAACGGAACAAAATTTAACGGTGTCTAGTGTTAACCGGCAAAAGGTGAAGTTGGCAACAAGGTGGTTTTCCAATACCACGTCAAATGCTTTAAGACGCTATTATTCACTTGGATACGATATTTTAAATGCGTGCGATTGTGCAAACTTTGTGCAATTAGTAAATGATTGGTTCGGTTTATTAAATTCACAGTGCGAAAACATAAAGTATACTCCATTCAAAAAACCTTTTGGAGCTGATATCAAAAACACAAAAAATTGTTAGATGAAATGACCGTTCTTATGGCAAGGCAAATTATTCCTGATAGAAAATCAGGTTTGGCACCATTTCAGAAAGGAATTATCATAAAAAATAAAAAACAATTATAAAAAATAAAGAAAATTATGGAATCAACACAATTTTAACAAGAAATTTAAATCAAGATGGTCTGGAACACTTTTTTGGCGCAATGCGATTTGTTGGTGGACTTAACGATCACCCCAGTCCTCTTCAATTTAAATACCGTTTACGCAAATATCTATTCGGTATTATCAAATTTCCACGTAAACACATCATGCTATATTCTTTTCTTTTGTAGCAAAAAATACGGAGCTATTAAGCACAACTCGCAATGTGGAAATCGATACCACAGATTGGCTCGACATTGTGTTTGATGATGCAAATGATTTTGAAGAAATCAACGAAACTATTTTAGAAAGTCCTAATGAAATTGATGATTTACACGAAGATGCCCTTGAATACGTTTCGGGGTATATTATAAAAAAAAAGCTAAATTGAAGCAACGAGATATCCAATGAAGCTGGCTGGTCGTGGGTTGATCGGAGAGGCGGAACATTGGTGAAACCAAAAGCAAGTTTTTTATTAATATAAAACGTTTAAAACAAATTTTTCTAGAATTTAACGATAGCAAAATTAATATGTGCGAAAAATTTATGTGACACTTTAGTTGAAAAAGTAATCACATTTTAATGGACACAAAGGTTAAAAAATTATTTTCCAAATGTAGAATTCATTTTCGGATAAAACATTTAAAAATGATTTTAAAACAAAACCAAAACAAAATAAAAAATGTATTCAGAATTGAAAATTATATAAAACTTTTACATGAAACGACTTGTTTTATTTAATTAAGTAATAGGAATTCAACTTTGCGATTAAAATCAATTTTGATTACATTTTTGATTTTGATATTTGATTTACTGAGGGTAAATTCAAATAAAAAACTAACACAAATACATCAGTTCTCGTATGAATTCTCAAATATGGATATTGTCATTACTTGGCACCAAGGTTCTTAGAAGGTTACGACATAGTGCTGTCAAAAAGTTGTTTTTCTCCAATAACGTAGTTGCGAAGTGAATTCTGATTGGCTGAAATATTTTACGAGAAAGGGGAGTACACAAAACGTAGAAAATATAGCTGCCATATAGCATATTTTAGTAATCCTAATCAAATGGGCATTTTTGATATAAAATCGTGGCAAAGCTTATTATAACAACATAAAGTGTTATAACTTCACGTGAAACCGGATTAACATAATAATAGTGACAACTGAAGTGTAAATCGAATGCAAATTGAAATTTGCTGGTGATTTTATTCTTGAAAGTGAGCAGAACGCACTCGCCCATTTTTAAATAAAAAACGTTCATAACATTGACAAAATTTCGCTACCGAAATTCAATTTCATCATGTCAGCTCGGTATACACCTATGCGACACGTCCAAACTCCAAACTCGCCGTAATCGTTGAAGTGAGCGAACATCACGGCATACGGATCTACGTCTTCCCAGCAAACATTTAGAGCCGCAAATTGGTAATAGTGGACTTTTATTGTCCTCACATATGGCTCATTATGGAGTCATATTTAAAGGTTTTTTGGCGAATATACTACCACCATTTGTTCCAATAAACAATCTGCAAAAGTTTCGGATTGGCTTTCCTTATAAAGTCGGGATGGGTGGGCCGAAATTTATGTTTAACACATGCACACGTTGCCAAAGGATCTCGCTTTTGTTTTAAAGTACTTTTATTATTTAATAATGTCGAAATATCCACAATTGCGGGTTTTAAATCTATATGAACTCTTTTGTTTCAGGGTTGGCCAAAATTGTTATTTATCACATGTATACGTAGCACATGGATTACATTTGACAAAAAAAGAGAAGCATTCGCCCCTCTTCTCCAACAACACGGAAATGAGAATTCTACTTAGTAACGGTTATAATCCCTAAGCGCGGCCCTTATGTTTGGCGGGCCCACTCTTCTCCGGCAACACGGAAAGGCTAAAGTGAGTGCCTTTATCTACCCAAAAAAAGCGAAAGCGCATGTCGAGATTGGCGTTCAAAACCAGGGCTCCCTAGGTACCTATAAGGGCGGTTTATGCCCTCTCTAAAATAGGGCGTGGGAGGTGCCACACCCCTACACTTCCGCCCGCCGTGCATACAACGACAGGCCGTAAAGGAAAGTTTCCCCAAAACTTCCGCCATACATATATGTATGTGTTCGTATCTTTATTAAATATGCATTTACATCAAAAAACTAATAAAAAATTAAAACTGGTAGAATTTGTTATTTTAATGATTTATCCTTATACATACATAAGCGGTTTACACGGTTTTGAATGGGCTCCAATGTTAAAGATTTCTTGCTTTTCTTTTTTTGTATGAAATAGTCTTTAATGAAGTTATAATGCGAAATTAGTTTTAAAAAATTATATTAAGTGACATATTTGTGAATCCAAATGTTTGCTGGGTTTATAATTTTGTATACAAATTCTGCATTGCGTACTATAAACATTCAGACCAGTCGCAACAACAAGCAGAGAAATTGAAAATTTTNTACATGTATGCATACCTAAAATTTGTATGCACACCCGCCCAAAATGTATTCAACAAAGTGCGATTGAATTTGACATTGCTCTCAGAAGAACCATCCTATATAGTCAAATTGAAAAAATTTTGTATAAATTTTGAATCGTTTGTATATATTTTTTGGCATAATAGTCCTTAAAAGAGAGCCTACCTGAGTTGTCAATCACACCTTGTTTAGTACACCTTGCACCCGCCCATGATAAAAAAAAATAACAAGGTACAACCGTTGAGAGGCAGTCTGACGCTTGCCAACAATATAATCAAGGAATGATAGAATACAAGATTGCGCCAATGAGAGAGGATTTTTGAGCGTAATTTTTGCGTGACGTCAACTTGGTACAATTGCGAAGGAGAAATGCCAAAACGCATATAAAAATATGTAAATAATGAAGAAAAATATCTTAATTTTAATATGACATGGCCCAACTTCGCAGGAATCAATAAATATACAAAGATTGATTAATTAGGAGCACGTAGCAATAATTTTGGACATGTAGCCCTTTAGGTAAGTACGATTTTTAGCACATAAAAAACGGATGCAATAACAGTGTTTGCAATTTCATGTAGACCAAAAGGAAGGTGTGCAGGAAAGTGAATTTTTGGACTCGTCATTGTAAAAAGCCATGCAGAGTGCATATTTATATTTGTGGACGGTAGCCAACCACCACAGTGCACAGCTGTTGACGCCACAGCTTTTATTTGATGACTTTTGTACCATTTCCAAGAGGATGTATGAGTGTGGCTTCTTTGGAAACAAATATTCTATATAAGTAAAATATAATTTAAACTGAACTTTTAAATGTACAACAATTTGGGCACTGTTTTGTATTAACGTAACAGCGCGGTAAGATGCCTCCTCGCCGGCAGAACTGCTTCCACTTTTTCGCCAGATGTGCGTCCGTAGGAAACGAAAAAAATTTTATATCGCACGCTTTCCTTTTGTTTTCACTATTACACTTTGCCACGGCACACTTCATTTTGCTTTGTAATGTCTCAATAATTGTTTAAAACCACGTTCCATTCAAAAGAAGTATTAATAAAAGAAGTTGAAGTTGAAACGCAAACAGAGTAAGATTAATTATTATTTTAGAAATGGTTATATTTCCCAAATAAGGTTATCATCCTTCCTAAATACGATCAAAACCTAGAGCTAAGGAGTGAAATTAGAAATTTAAAAAAACTAGAAGCAAATTTAAAATGCCTTTTTACCTAAGGCCAAATAAGAAAGTTAAAGAGCGACAAAAACGTCAAATAAAAAAGTTAAAGAGCGACAAAAACGTTCACTGGAACAGTGAAGATATTAGCAAAGCAATTGCAATAAGTGCTGCAGGCCCTAGAGCATACAGACATCTACTAAATAAAGGATTTCCATTCCCTTGTGTATCTACCATTAATAATTGGGTCCGCACTGTGCCACTCGAGGAAGGTTGTCTCCAAACCATTATCAATTTGATGAAAAATGTTGATATGTGCTTCGAAGACAAAATTTGTATACTTTCGTTTGATGAAATGAAGGTTTCAAGTTGCTAAGAGTTTGATCCTTTCAAACATGCTGTAAAGGAGCCAAGTAACTTTGTACAAGTCGTTATGGCCCGTGGGTTGAAAGCAAAGTGGAAGCAACCAATTTTTTATGACTTTGACACAAAAATGACCAAAAGCATATTATTCGAGCTGGTACTGAAATTACAAAGAATCAACTTCACAGTGGTAGGTATCGTGTCTGATATGGGTCCCTGCAATCAAGAACTTTGGTGAGAGTTGAATATTTCGACTGGTGGGTTTTCTGTTTGATTCTTTCATGTACACACAGACAAATATGAATTAAATTTTACATGTATTTAAGATAAAACTTGGTTTGAAAGCCCTGCAAATAGTGAAAAATCTATGTATTCGCGGACGTGCCACACCTTCTGAAGTTGATAAGAATCATTTCATAGATAGCGGATTAATTTTTAACGATAAAATTATCCCAGTGCAAACATTTCAACAACTTTTAGACCATACTTCAAAATCTGATATGACCATTGCCCATAAATTAACGGAACAAAATTTAACGGTGTCTAGTGTTAACCGGCTAAAGGTGAAGTTGGCAACAAAGTGGTTTTCCAATACCACGTCAAACGCTTTAAGACGCTATTATTCACTTGGATACGATATTTTAAATGCGTGCGATTGTGCAAACTTTGTGCAATTAGTAAATGATTGGTTCGGTTTATTAAATTCACAGTGCGAAAACATAAAGTATACTCCATTCAAAAAAACCTTTTGGAGCTGATATCAAAAACACAAAAAATTGTTAGATGAAACGACCGTTCTTATAGCAAGGCAAATTATTCCTGATAGAAAATCAGGTTTGGCACCATTTCAGAAAGGAATTATCATAAAAAATAAAAGAAAATTATCATAAAAAATAAAGGAAAATATGGAATCAACACAATTTTAATAAGAAATTTAAATCAAGATGGTCTGGAACACTTTTTTGGCGCAATGCGATTTGTTGGTGGACTTAACGATCACCCCAGTCCTCTTCAATTTAAATACCGTTTACGCAAATATCTATTCGGTATAATTAAATTTCCACGTAAACACATCATGCTATATTCTTTTCTTTTGTAGCAAAAAATACGGAGCTATTAAGCACAACTCGCAATGTGGAAATCGATACCACAGATTGGCTCAACATTGTGTTTGATGATGCAAATGATTTTGAAGAAATCAACGAAACTATTTTAGAAAGTCCTAATGAAATTGATGATTTACACGAAGATGCCCTTGAATACGTTTCGGGGTATATTATAAAAAAGCTAAATTTAAGCAAAGAGATATCCAATGAAACTGGCTGGTCGTGGGTAGATCGGAGAGGCGGAACATTGGTGAAACCAAATGCAAGTTTTTTATATAATATAAAACGTTTAGAACAAATTTTTCTAGAATTTAACGGTAGCAAAATTAATAGGTTCAAAAATTTATGTGACACTTTAGTTGAAAAAGTAATCACATTTTAATGGACACAAAGGTCAAAAAATTACTTTCCAAATGTAGAATTCATTTTCGGATAAAACATTTAAACATGATTTTAAAACAAAACCAAAACAAAACAAGTAAGAAAGTCTAAGTTCGGTCGGAGCCGAACATTAAATACCCGGCGCAAGTATTAAATATATGTTTTTTTACCTTTCCGAAACCTTCCGCTAAATGGTAAGCCGGGGTGTATCAATTTTGAGTAAATTAGCGTCCTTCAATTTCGAAATATTGAAGTTTCAAGCATTTCTGAAATTTACTGTTATATGAGAAGCGGCCATTATTTTAGTCCGATTTCAATAATTTTCAACATTTTGCTTATATGTGGCAAGCACAATAACCACACCGAGTTTGGTACAAATTGGTAGAACGGTTACCGATATACTTATATGTGATCATAAGTGGGCGGTGCCACGCCCATTTTCCAAAATTTTACCATAAACGTATTTCTTGGTAAAGAATTGTTGCAAGCATCAATTTTGAATAAATTAGCTTCAATATTTACTGATTTATCGAAGATTTTGTATTTCTCTAAATTACCGTTATATGGGATGTGGGCGTGGTTATTGTCCGATTTTAAAAAGTTTCGGCGATTTTTTATGCTGTACCAAGGCACTTGGCAACTGTGAAAAGTTTGGAAGAAATTGGTGCAGCGGTTACCAAGATATA